>NC_143028.1:59030000-59330000 GCF_057628025.1 Oncorhynchus mykiss | reverse complement strand
TTACAATTCATCCAAAACTGATCTCTCCATTACTTTTCACAAGAGCATAATGTGAGAGTAGTCACTTTTTATCCAGGCTACTGTTAAAAGCTTTATTTTTATAATGCTCTATTTTTGACTTTGCCTGGCATATGTTGTGTAGGCTGTTGGAGTTGGGTTTGGAATTTGCATAAGGCGCTTTAGGACCCAGAGACAAGTCTGCAGAGTCACAGTGTTGACTTCAGGATCTTTCCCTCTGTGTCTTTAGCAGAAGATGGGTATATTTGGTTGGTTGGACAGGACATTCATCAGGTAGCATACCATTGTTTGGGCTCTACTAGTTTAATAGTCTTTGCTTTCCAACTTGGTAAGTGAGACAAGGCTAGCCTAAGGCAATGTTTCAGAGTCCATTCTTGGTTAAAATCACATGGTTTCATTCTCCAACACTCACACCCTAACAGACAGTTTTGAATAACTTGACTTTTCCCAAAATATGACTTTTTTTGTTTTTTTTATAACAGTCTTGGTCAGATTTAGGGACATTTGCTCAGCCAAGCACTCTTATTGGCTACCTCTCGGCAGCTTCTCTTCAGAATGACCGGCTATGTCCATCAAAACCTGCAAGCCTGGCCTTTCTCTCTCTTATCTCCCGTCCACACTCTCCTCAGTCTCCAGCCCAACAAATACTAATCTAACCCACTTTCACACACATAAGAAAGGGACAGGAAAGGGACAGGAAAGGGACAGGAAAGGGACAGGATACTTGCGTCATCCCCCTGCCCCTCTGCTTTATCTGCAAGGACACTTGTCTGTTGTGTGTGTGTGTGTATGTGTGTGTGTGTGTGTGTGTGTGTGTGTGTGTGTGTGTGTGTGTGTGTGTGTGTGTGTGTGTGTGTGTGTGTGTGTGTGTGTGTGTGTGTGTGTGTGTGTGTGCCTCAATGATACTTCTTATTTATATAACCCAGGGGTTGGTGACAATTAAATTTACAACATCAACCAAGATAATATAAATCATAAGACAGTTATGTATATTCTTCTGTATATCAAATCAAATCAAATGTAGGTTGCTGTAGGTTTTCACATAATGAGCTGTATTTGTAAAAGGATCCAGTGTGCATTTCCTGCTCGAATCCTACCGACTGAGCTCTCATTTGGTTTGGGGGAGCGTTCTTGTCGAGAAACATGCTAATAATGTGTTCACGAATCACGCTGTAGGATTCTCAGCCTTGTTTAATTACTAGCCTCAACAACTGTCCCACATTATCATCCTCTGGGTGGCTAGACATATTATGGAAATTAATTGCTGAACACCAACTCTGGAGTTCAATTTATATTCCCTGGTGTAAACTGCTTTTTTGGCGTGTTTAATTTTTATTAAATGTTTTATTCACACAAATCTTTAAAAAATTCAACTAAACGCCACATTATTTCTTAGCATTGTTATTATCTTGAGACAAATGTCAAATTCAAATGTAATTGTAATTGTATTGCATGAAAGTATATAACATTGGCACTCTCAAAAGTGCCCTTTTGAGTTTACTGTTTTGTTTATTCATATGATAATATATTTTGTTCTGTTTGGTCTCTATTATAATGATGATACGTTTTGTTTTTGTACCAGATGTTTCATGGAATTGACTAAATCAATAGGCAGACATAACATTTCTCTCTCTGATACATAACAATTCAGCATTGTGTCTAGACATTGGAAAATAATGTCCATTTTCTACCTTGTTATTTTGTTGAGTCCTATCAAAGTGATAGTGAAGTGGAGCTCTCTATTTCTCACTCTCTCTGTCTGTCTCTCCTTGTCGCTCTCTCTCTCTCTGTCAAGTCAAATCAAATCTAATTGTATTTGTCACATGTGCCGAATACAACAGATGTCGACCTTACAGTGAAATGCTTACTTACAAGCACTTAACCAACAATGCAATTTTAATATTTGTAAAATTGTTATATATATATATATATATAAAGTGGGGCAAAAAAGTATTTAGTCAGCCACCTATTGTGCAAGTTCTCCCACTTAAAAAGATGAGAGAGGCCTGTAATTTTCATCATAGGTACACTTCAACTATGACAGACAAAATGAGAAGAAAAAAATCCAGAAAATCACATTGTAGGATTTTTAATGAATTCATTTGCAAATTATGGTAGAAAATAAGTATTTGGTCACCTACAAACAAGCAAGATTTCTGGCTCTCACAGACCTGTAACTGGCTCCTCTGTCCTCCACTCGTTACCTATATTAATGGCACCTGTTTGAACTTGTTATCATTACAAATGTCATCAATTACAAATGTCATATTATGTATATATACAGTATTGTAACAATGTACAAATGGTTAAAGTACACAAGGGAAAATAAATAAGCATACAGTGCCTTGCGAAAGTATTCAGCCCCCTTGAACTTTGCGACCTTTTGCCACATTTCAGTCTTTAAACATAAAGATATAAAACTGTATTTTTTTGTGAAGAATCAACAACAAGTGGGACACAATCATGAAGTGGAACAACATTTATTGGATATTTCAAACTTTTTTAACAAATCAAAAACTGAAAAATTGGGCGTGCAAAATTATTCAGCCCCTTTACTTTCAGTGCAGCAAACTCTCTCCAGAAGTTCAGTGAGGATCTCTGAATGATCCAATGTTGACCTAAATGACTAATGATGATAAATACAATCCACCTGTGTGTAATCAAGTCTCCGTATAAATGCACCTGCACTGTGATAGTCTCAGAGGTCCGTTAAAAGCGCAGAGAGCATCATGAAGAACAAGGAACACACCAGGCAGGTCCGAGATACTGTTGTGAAGAAGTTTAAAGCCGGATTTGGATACAAAAAGATTTCCCAAGCTTTAAACATCCCAAGGAGCACTGTGCAAGCGATAATATTGAAATGGAAGGAGTATCAGACCACTGCAAATCTACCAAGACCTGGCCGTCCCTCTAAACTTTCAGCTCATACAAGGAGAAGACTGATCAGAGATGCAGCCAAGAGGCCCATGATCACTCTGGATGAACTGCAGAGATCTACAGCTGAGGTGGGAGACTCTGTCCATAGGACAACAATCAGTCGTATATTGCACAAATCTGGCCTTTATGGAAGAGTGGCAAGAAGAAAGCCATTTCTTAAAGATATCCATAAAAAGTGTCGTTTAAAGTTTGCCACAAGCCACCTGGGAGACACACCAAACATGTGGAAGAAGGTGCTCTGGTCAGATGAAACCAAAATTGAACTTTTTGGCAACAATGCAAAATGTTATGTTTGGCGTAAAAGCAACACAGCTGAACACACCATCCCCACTGTCAAACATGGTGGTGGCAGCATCATGGTTTGGGCCTGCTTTTCTTCAGCAGGGACAGGGAAGATGGTTAAAATTGATGGGAAGATGGATGGAGCCAAATACAGGACCATTCTGGAAGAAAACCTGATGGAGTCTGCAAAAGACCTGAGACTGGGACGGAGATTTGTCTTCCAACAAGACAATGATCCAAAACATAAAGCAAAATCTACAATGGAATGGTTCAAAAATAAACATATCCAGGTGTTAGAATGGCCAAGTCAAAGTCCAGACCTGAATCCAATCGAGAATCTGTGGAAAGAACTGAAAACTGCTGTTCACAAATGCTCTCCATCCAACCTCACTGAGCTCGAGCTGTTTTGCAAGGAGGAATGGGAAAAAATGTCAGTCTCTCGATGTGCAAAACTGATAGAGACATACCCCAAGCGACTTACAGCTATAATCGCAGCAATAGGTGGCGCTACAAAGTATTAACTTAAGGGGGCTGAATAATTTTGCACTCCCAATTTTTCAGTTTTTGATTTGTTAAAAAAGTTTGAAATATCCAATAAATGTCGTTCCACTTCATGATTGTGTCCCACTTGTTGTTGATTCTTCACAAAAAAATACAGTTTTATATATTTATGTTTGAAGCCTGAAATGTGGCAAAAGGTCGCAAAGTTTAAGGGGGCCGAATACTTTTGCAAGGCACTGTAAATGTGGGTTGTATTTACAATGGTGTTTGTTCTTCACTGGATGCTCTTTTCTTGTGGCAACAGGTCACAAATCTTGCTGCTGTGATGGCACACTGTGGAATTTCACCCAGTAGATATGGGAGTTTCTCAAAATTGGGTATGTTTTCGATTTCTTTGTGGATCTGTGTAATCTGAGGGAAATATGTGTGCACATAGCCTGTCTTCTCTTGAGAGTCATGGTGGCCTTTCTCAATAGCAGGGCTATGCTCACTGAGTCTGTACATCGTCAAAGCTTTCTTTAAGTTTGGGTCATTCACAGTCGTCAGGCATTCTGCCACTGTGTACTCTCTGTTTAGGGCCAAATAGCATTCTAGTTTGCTCTGTTTTTTTGTTAATTCTATCCAATGTGTCAAGTAATTATCTTTTTGTTTTCTCATGATTTGGTTGGGTCTAATTGTGTGGCTGTCCTGGGGCTCTGTGGGGTCTGTTTGTGAACAGAGCCCCAGGACCAGCTTGCTTAGGGGACTCTTCTCCAGGTTCATCTCTCTGTAGGTTCATCTCCAGGTTCATCTCTCGCGCTCGCTCTCTCTCTCTCTCTCTCTCTCTCTCTCTCTCTCTCTCTCTCTCTCTCTCTCTCTCTCTCTCTCTCTCTCTCTCTCTCACTATCCCTAGCTCTTACTAGCTAACAGGGAAGCATGGAGTGTGACTGGGCCAAGCTAGAACAGCTTGTGAAGATGCTGCAGTAGTTCGGAATCCACACACTTTTTGAGGATCGCTCTCTCTCTCACTCTCTCTCTCTCTCTCTCTCTCTGTGTCTGTCTCTCTCTTTCTCACTATCTCTAGCTATTACTAGCTAACAGGGAAGCATGGAGTGTGACTGTGCCAAGCTAGAACAGCTTGTGAAGTTGCTGCAGCAGTTCAGAATCCACACCGACCAACTTCAAACTGACAGCCAGTCGCTGTCTGATGTGGTGCCGTGTCTTCTCAACCTTGAGGCAAACTTGAAGTCAACTACTGTTGCAAAACAGTTGGCACAGGTCCTCCTGAAGTCACTGCGTGAGCACTTCTTACGCATACTGAATCCTTTGCAGCCAACTTCGATCCAATCCCTGCAGCAGCTTGTCTGATGGATCCAAGTGTGTCTCTGGCACTTCGCTCAACTGAGATGGAGCCCCTGATGAGGGAATCAAAGTATTTTGTACTTCAGCAAATCAGAGTACAGCCATGAAGCAGCAGGACCCCAGGAAGATGCCAGCACAATAAATCTAGCAAGAATCTCAACCACAGTGCTTCAGAAATATAGCTTCCTCGCTTTGAAGATTGTGTCTGAAGTCACTGTCAAGCCAGAGGGTCAACCTGGCAGGGCATTAAGTGCCCCGTGCTGCAGAAATACCTAGAAGAAGTAAATGGGGGCATGTTCACAGAGTCCCCTCACCAGTTTTGGCAGGCAAGGATGGCTGTTTGTCCAAAGCTGTGCACTGTGGTACTGGATCTGGTTTCTGCCCTGCATCCCAAGTATTCATGGAGAAACAGAACGGCCACCTCTCTGGAACGAGAAGATAAACCAGAAAATGAGGAAGTGTTGTATTGCTTATGTTTTTGCTGTTGTTGCAGCTGTTTTTATTAACCCTATTTGAAGGGGTTAGTCAGTGATACATGTTTAATATTATGTAACCGATGTGAAATGGCTAGCTAGTTAGCGGTGGTGTGCGCTAATAGCGTTTCAATCGGTGACGTCACTCGCTCTGAGACCTGAAGTAGTTGTTCCCCGGCTTTTGTGGCGCGATGGGTAACGATGCTTCGTTGGTGTCAGTTGTCTGTGTGTGCAGTGTCCCTGGTTCGAGCCCGGGTCAGGGCAAAGGGACGGACGAAAGCTAAACTGTTACAATTACATAAACATAACACGCCAAATGTGTCATGACTTCATTTGTAGTTTTTTCCTCTCTCTCTTTCTGTCAGAAAAAGGTACTGTAAAGGTACTTGACTCTTCTTACATCTACTACTGAAGTAAAAAACATGGGCAAGAGAGTTTCATATTTATTGCACCAGTCACATTAGGGTTTATTTATATTTTAAACCTAACCAAACCTACAGCATGTCCGTTGTATGGAGTCCACTAGTGCCCTAAAGCCTGTGTTAGCATGGGCAGCACCATTGAGGACTTTTTCCATTTTGATTTAGTCAACTTTAT
The DNA here is from genome assembly GCF_057628025.1 of Oncorhynchus mykiss. NCBI lineage: Eukaryota > Metazoa > Chordata > Actinopteri > Salmoniformes > Salmonidae > Oncorhynchus > Oncorhynchus mykiss. The sequence goes on along the minus strand of NC_143028.1, from coordinate 59,323,851 downwards.
TGGCTGATCTCTCCTGATGACCCAGTTGGCATGACCTGATGACCCGGTTGGAGTCGTGACAGCCGGGGTCATCAGGAGGCATCAGCCAATGAATTTTACTTGTGAAGAAGAAAATTGATGATTTGAAGATGGAGATAGCCTCAATGGCGCTGCCCTTGCTATCACAGACACACACATGACAGAGATATAGATATGTTATGTCTATCCAAGTCTATGGTCCTGACCTATCACCTTACAGCCAGCCCCCTAGTGGCAAGAAGTGAACAAACTATAGGCCTACAACACAAAAATGGCTCCTAGCCTCCCACACATTGGCTACTTTCTGTCCCTAACACTACAACTAAAACTGAAACTAAATAATATAAAAACGAAATAGAAATGTTTTCATCAAACTGAAACCAAATAAGTCTGAAAACTAACTGAAACTAAACTGATTATTTGTAACAACCTTGCTTTGTTTACAATAGGGCTATTTTAATGTTTTTCGTTTGGCAACAGTTCAGTAATAGCCCCTTTTAAATAGGGGATTGTTGGAAGTAGGTAGGCCTATACCTCAAGGGTTGTGGTGAGTTTCCACATGGCAATCCCAGTAATTGCTTGTCTGTAAATATCCTCACACTGAAGAAGTGTGCCTTTCTTTCCTCCATACTATACTGTACACAGGGTCACCAGGGCTGCAGCTTAGGGAAAATGTTGCCTGCAATTTTTCTGCACTTAACCTAAATGTCAGTTTATGTGGAGGCTGCGCTGCACAGTTGGGAGGAGCTATAGGATGGAGGCTATACTATAACAGTAAAACATATTTATTTTGTTTTGTCATCCTTTGTAGCTCAGTTGGTAGAGCATGGATTTTGTAATGCCAGGGTAGTGGGTTTGATTCCCAGGACCACCCATACATAAAATAACTTGAGTCAACAAAACATTAAGAACAACTTCCTAACATTGAGTTGCACCTCCTACATTTTTTGTTCTCAGAACAGCCTCAATTTGTCAGTGCATGGACTCTATAAGGTGTCAAAAGCATTCAACAGGGATGCTGGCCCATGTTTCCCACCCACAGTTGTGTCAAATTGGCTCGATATCCTTTGGGTGATGGACCATTTTTGATACACACTGGAAACTGTTGTGCGTGAAAAACCCAGCAGTGTTTCAATTCTTGACCCAAACCGATGTTTTCTTACCCATTCACCCTCTGAATGGCACCCACAAAAATCTTTCTTTAACTCTTCGCACACCCCTTCATCTATACTGATTTTAGTGGATTTAACAAGTGACATCAATAAGGGATCATAGCTTTCAACTGGTCAGTGTACGTCATGGAAAGAGCAGGTGTCCTTGATGTTTTGTACACTCAGTGTATATGCAGATCTGCTTAAAGAAATACTTCAGGATTTGGCAATGAGACCTTTTATCTACTTCCTGTTACTTTCCCACCTGACAAACTCAAAATATTGCTCACAACAAAGGGAACTAACAAAGCAAAACATCTCTGACAATGAAAACAAAACAGAAAGGGGTTCAAAAGGGGTTCTGAAAGACACCCACCATGGATGCCCACTAGGTTTGCCTCCGAAAAGACAAACTAAAAGAAAAATCCACAATTTAGGATCGAGAGTAAAAGAATATGGAGCAAAACAAACACTTCCGACTACTGAGATGGACAAGCCAGCACAGACATACCACATACTTACTAACGAGGTGACACCAATTGGTGCGCCCTATGTGCTAACATGCTACCTCGAAATATAAATGGAAAACCAAAACCGATAACATTCCCCAGAGTCAGATGAACTCGTGGATACCATTGTTGTGTCTCTGCGTGCAGTTTGAAGGAAGTTGCTAACAAGTGTTAGCGCAATTGCTAACTAGCGTTAGCGCAATGACTGGACATCTATGGTAACTGTTAGCATGCTATCAGATACCCATAAACTTACAGTCATTGCACTACTGCTAGTTAGCATTGGCTTGCAAAACTACATCTAACTCCCTTACTTCCTGGACACAGAAACATAAAAATGGTATCCATAGGGGGTGGCAGGTAGCCTAATGGTTAGCGTGTTGGTCCAGTAACCGAAAGGTTGGAAGATCAAATCCCCAAGTTGACAAGGTAAAAATATGTTGTTCTGTTCCTGAACAAGGCAGTTTACCCACTGTTCCTAGGCTGTCATTTTAAATAAGAATTTGTTCTTAACTGATTTGCCTAGTTAAATAAAAAAAAGTTACTCTGAGGAAGTAAAGGGCCTCATTGCCAAAATTCCAAAGTATCCCTTTAATGACATACATTATATATAATATTGTTATACCCTTTACTTGACAATGCAATGGGAAAATAATGTTTCTGTGCTCTTGTCTTGCCTTTTGATGGGCTGTGTTTTCTCCAACAGAACCACTATAACCAGCTGGATAATGTATATTTCTTTTTCAGACAGGTAGCCCATTTCCTGTGTATTGTCAGCCCTAATCATGTGGTCATTGCAGATGAAGGGATGATCCCATACCGATTACATTTTTGTCCAATAATAAATTAGTTAACTGGCCGATCCCTCATAAATATAATCTCTGTGGGTAAATCCCAGGTGCAAAGGATTGAGTGGGGAGAATGATAAAGTGGCCAATGTGTGAGGCGGCTGAGGCCTATAAATAGCCGAGGAGGCTGCTGGGGAAATTGCTTAAAGATTATTTAAGAGGAGCCATCTTGCTGCCACTTGACTCCTGATGAGACACCGCAAATCGTCCCAGTCAAGGGTGATTAGTTGTTATTTTTGAGCTTTTTATCGCACATCATCCACCAAGACATAGAGAATTAGTGTAAGAACTGGGAAGTTGGGGTGGCAGGTTGCCTAGTGGTTAGAGCATTGGGCCAGTAAGCTAAAGGTTGCTAGATGAAATCCCTGAGCTGACAAAGTAAAAATCTGTCATTCTACCCCTGACCAAGGTAGTTCCTAGGCTGTCATTGTAAATAAGAATTTGTTCTTAACTGACTTGCCTGGTTAAAAAAAAAATAAATAATGAATGTTCTCGATTGCTTACATACAGTCAGGTCCCAAGTTATTGGCACCCTTCATAAAGATGAGAAAAAATAAAGAATACAAATAATTTTTATTTATTTATTTCACCTTTATTTAACCAGGTAGGCAAGTTGAGAACAAGTTCTCATTTACAATTGCGACCTGGCCAAGATAAAGCAATGCAGTTCGACACATACAACGACACAGAGTTACACATGGAGTAAAACAAACATACAGTCAATAATACAGTATAAACAAGTCTATATACGATGTGAGCAAATGAGGTGAGATAAGGGAGGTAAAGGCAAAATAAGGCCATGGTGGCAAAGTAAATACAATATAGCAAGAAAACACTGGAATGGTAGATTTGCAATGGAAGAATGTGCAAATTAGAAATAAAAATAATGGGGTGCAAAGGAGCAAAATAAATAAATAAGTTAAATACAGTAGGGAAAGAGGTAGTTGTTTGGGCTAAATTATAGGTGGGCTATGTACAGGTGCAGTAATCTGTGAGCTGCTCTGACAGTTGGTGCTTAAAGCTAGTGAGTGAGATAAGTGTTTCCAGTTTCAGAGATTTTTGTAGTTCGTTCCAGTCATTGGCAGCAGAGAACTGGAAGGAGAGGCGGCCAAAGAAAGAATTGGTTTTGGGGGTGACTAGAGAGATATACCTGCTGGAGCGTGTGCTACAGGTGGGAGATGCTATGGTGACCAGCGAGCTGAGATAAGGGGGGAAATTATATATGATATACTAACACAATTTTAAAAACAAATCTATTATGTTTAACAAGTACTACTTTTTTTTCTCTCAAAAAGATAGGGGTCAAAATGATTGACACCCCTGTTTTCAACACCTTTCAATAGCTCACCTTGTGAGGATAACAGCACTGAGCCTTTTTCTAAAATGTTTATGAGATTGGAGAACACATTGGGAGGGATCATAGACCATTCCTACATACAGAATCTTTCCAGATCCTTGATATCCTTTGTCTGTGCTTATGGACTGCCCTCTTCAATTCAAACTACAAGTTTTCAATTAGTCCAGAGACAAATGTTTCCTTTTTTTTATTGCGTACAATATAGCTCAGTATTTGTATTATTTATTTTCTACAGTCTTTTCTGGTCATCTTTATCAAGAGTGCCAATAATGTTGGACCTGACTGTTTACCTGGCATGTTGTGTTTGAGACTCTCAGAATTAAGGGGTTGGGGAGAGTGGGAGTGGAAATGTCGAATGGCAAGGATTCTTTTGAGACCAGGTTGTATATGAGGGCACTTGACAAAGAGAACAAACCCTGGGGCTTTGGTTTCTCTCTGTGTCTCTGCTTCAAAGAAAGGTTTAATTAGATTTATGAGTACCTGAAAAAGCTCTACTGGTCTGGTCTCACTGCATGTTCTTTCAGCCAGAGCAGTGCAGCAGATACATTAAATGTGGTCGTTTCCCCCATTTTACAGACAGTAAGATCCAATTGTACTGCATCATGCCTTTATGTCCAGTCATTTTTCACAAAATACATTTGTTCTTTTTTATACATACTGTATGTTTCAACAATTTTATGATGAATAAAAACTGCAAGTACAATATCATGAACACAGTAGGCTTACTCTCTGACATCTACTGATTTAAAAAGACACACGCTAGATTAAATGACTGTATGAACACTGAATACCACCTATTACCATCTCTTGGCTTTGGGTTTTGCATTAGGCTGAGATGTCAAAGGTGTGAGATGTGTAGTAATTGTACAAGCTTGCATTGCTCTCACATCAATATTTGATTTGAAGTCTGTGTGTGTGTGCCTAGGAGACCAATTAACGTACATCTCAATAAACTGCTGGTACTTAAACATTTATTACAGCAATACAACTCTGTATTACAGAAAAAAAAACACTAAACATAAATACACTCAAAGGGCAAAATTGTTCTGATGGTTTTTGTTTAGGCTTTTGAGCACCGGCGGCGGGAGGTGATACTTAGAAGCACTTAGCTATATCACTTATTGAAGGTACATTAAACTTCATTTTTTTTATTTCACCTTTATTTAACCAGGTAGGCTAGTTGAGAACAAGTTCTCATTTGCAACTGCGACCTGGCCAAGATAAAGCATAGCAGTGTGAACAGACAACACAGAGTTACACATGGAGTAAACAATTAACAAGTCAATAACACAATAGAAAAAAAAGGGGGAGTCTATATACAATGTGTGCAAAAGGCATGAGGAGGTAGGCGAATAATAACAATTTTGCAGATTAACACTGGAGTGATAAATGATCAGATGGTCATGTACAGGTGTGTTGGTGTGTAAAAGAGCAGAAAAGTAAATAAATAAAAACAGTATGGGAATGAGGTAGGTGAAAATGGGTGGGCTATTTACCAATAGACTATGTACAGCTGCAGCGATCGGTTAGCTGCTCAGATAGCTGATGTTTGAAGTTGGTGAGGCAGATAAAAGTCTCCAACTTCAGCGATTTTTGCAGTTCGTTCCAGTCACAGGCAGCAGAGTACTGAAACGAAAGACGGCCAAATGAGGTGTTGGCTTTAGGGATGATCAGTGACATACACCTGCTGGAGCGAGTGCTACGGATGGGTGTTGCCATCGTGACCAGTGAACTGAGATAAGGCGGAGCTTTACCTAGCAAGGACTTGTAGATGACCTGGAGCCAGTGGGTCTGGCGACGAATATGTAGCGAGGGCCAGCCGACTAGAGCATACAAGTCGCAGTGGTGGGTGGTATAAGGTGCTTTAGTGACAAAACGGATGGCACTGTGATAGACTGCATCCAGTTTGTTGAGTAGAGTGTTGGAAGCCATTTTTTAGATGACATCGCCGAAGTCGAGGATCGGTAGGATAGTCAGTTTTACTAGGGTAAGCTTGAGTGAAGGCGTGAGTGAAGGAGGCTTTGTTGCGGAATAGAAAGCCGACTCTTGATTTGATTTTCGATTGGAGATGTTTGATATGAGTCTGGAAGGAGAGTTTGCAGTCTAGCCAGACACCTAGGTACTTATAGATGTCCACATATTCAAGGTCGGAACCATCCAGGGTGGTGATGCTAGTTGGGCATGCGGGTGCAGGCAGCGATCGGTTGAAAAGCATGCATTTGGTTTTACTAGCGTTTAAGAGCAGTTGGAGGCCGTAGTGGGTTAGTCACCCAACCACCCACTCAGATCATTTCAATATCCCAAAAGATAATCAGGGTGTAAGTAAGCCACAGAATTTTGAGTGACTGTGAAATTCCAACTTTTTATTTTCGAGTATACAGGGATTACCAGTTGTCCTAAATTCTCTCCACCAAGAGGATGCACATATATCACTCCAGTGTAAATTGCTAAATTGTAATTACTTCGCCACTATTGGCCTATTTATTGCCTTACCTCCTTACTTTATTTGCACACACTGTATTCAGATTTTTCCATTGTGTTATTGACTGTACGTTTGTTTATCCCATGTGTAACTCTGTGTTGTTGTTGCTTTGCTTTATCTTGGCCAGGTCGCAGTTGTAAATGATAACTTGTTCTCAACTGGTCTACCTGGTTAAATAAAGGTGATCTGGTCTACCTGGTTAAATAAAGGTGATCTGGTCTACCTGGTTAAATAAAGGTGATCTGGTCTACCTGGTTAAATAAAGGTGAAATAAATAAATAAAATAAAAAAATACATGTGCTGACTGGACTGTTGAGGGAAAATGTGTCTCCCAAATCCAGGCTTGAGTCCCAAATGGCACCCTATTCCCTATGAGTACACTAGTGCACTATGCAGAGAATGGGGGTACCATTTGGGACACAGCCCAGATCCTGTGCCACAGCAGCAGGCTCAGCACACTCCCTTATGATGAACAGAGCTTATTAAACCACCATCAGACCAAGATTCAGCGTTAAAGCTCCACCCTTTGTGCTACTTGCTTTATCTCTGCCTCAGGAAAAAAAAATCTTAATTTAAAATCTCACTTCTGAGATTATGGTCAAACAATAATTTGAGATATTATTTGTTCAACTAGGTTTATAGAAAAATTATCTGGTTATGAGTGGGGCTTTGCTCCTCGGTCAAATGTATTGTGGGACTGTTTCTGGATAAGACTGAAATTACATTTAGCTCATTTGCAAGTCAAACAGTGAGCACTTGCACTCTGCATCTGTGTGTGCGAGAGTGACCCCTCCCCTTTTCTTTCTTCTCTTCCACCTCCATCCCTTCTTCCATCCCTCCATTGCCTCCTCCAGATCTCTCCTTCAGCTTCCTGCTCCTGGGGTTCGTGGCCTGTGGCCTGGCCCTGCTGGGCGTCATCGTCTTTGCCTCCTGGAAGCTGTGCTGGTTGCCCTGGCGCACCAAGGACCTCTCCTCCAGTGCCACCGCCCTTGCCCCCGCCGCCGCCCCCCCCTCCTCTGCCTCTGACAGACCCTACGACAGAGCCTTCTCAGCACATGCCCACAGGCCTACACTCGTACGCGCACACACGCACGTGCACGCCATGGCATCTGACAAGCTGAATCCTTCGGATCCGGCGAGTTTCCTGGAGGCTGCGGTGAAGATCAGCCACACGTCACCTAACATCCCTGCCGAGGTGCAGCTGTCCATGAAAGACCACTTCCTACGCCGCACGCGCATGGCCAGGCAGACCACCGAGCCTGCCTCCTCCAATAGGTCAGGCTCCGGGAGGAAGTTGCCCTTAAACACAGACCTAGGTTGTGTCCCAAACAGCACCCTATTCCTTACATAGTGCACTACTTTTGACTTGGGCCCTTTTCAAAACTAGTACAATATACTGTACAGGTAATAGGGTGCCATTTAGGAGGCATCCCTAGTATCAGCTTATTAGTATATCCTTCCCAAATCCTAACCATTTGGGTGGAGTAACACAAAACTGACCTAATAACCGTGTCTATGGGCATCCTACTTAAATAGGTTAGACAGGGCTCCTCTGAGGTCCAGTTTATGCCAAGGCCATGTTTTAGTATTGAGGTAATAGTATGTGATGTTGTCAGGAAGTGGCTATTTATAGTGTATCATAGTGGTACAGAGATATGATTCATTACGCATCATATCCACCCCTGTAATATCTCCGTTTGCGACCTTTAAGATGAGATAGATAAAAAAAGCAATGAGGTTGTCAGTTGAATGCCCCTACTGCCGTGTCGCTCCTATTGCGCTAAATGAAGAAAAAACAAAATCATCTAATATCAGAAAGAAAAAGTGATTCCATTTACTCTAAATTGGAATCTGACATTATTCTGAAGGGATGCGAGGGCACAGATTTCCCAGGCATGCCATATGATACTAGCATTATTTCACTGCTTGAGTGTGTAAATTGTCCATGACAATGATTCAACTGGCAAAAATGTCTCCATGTCTCCATGTCTCCATGTCTCCATGTCTCCGTGTCTCCGTGTTTCCGTGTCTCCATGTCTCCATGTCTCCAGGCACAGCTCCTTTAAGAAGCACCTCCCCCGACAAATTCACCATGTCACCAGCCTTGACCGAGGCAGCGACTTCCCCTATGCAGAGGACCAACCCACCAGCCTGGCCAGTTTGGGTCGCATCCAGCCAGAGCTCTACAAACAGAGCCCCCTGGAGGCCGACGAGTCCTCCAAGACCTGTGGCAAGATCAACTTCTCCCTCAAGTACGACTATGAGTCCGAGGCTCTCCTCGTCAACATCCTCAAGGCCTTCGACCTGCCTGCCAAGGACTTATGCGGCAGCTCCGACCCCTACGTCAAAATCTACCTCCTGCCTGACCGCAAGCGCAAGTTCCAGACCCGCGTCCATCGCAAGACTCTCAACCCCATGTTTGACGAGTCCTTCCAGTTCACAGTGCCCTACGAGGAGCTGGGCAGCAGGAAGCTGCACCTGAGCATCTTTGACTTTGACCGCTTCTCCAGCCACGACATGATCGGCGAGGTCATCCTAGAGAACCTGTTTGAGGTGTCGGACCTCTCTCGCGAGACGGCCATCTGGAAGGACATTCAGTACGCCACCTCTGTAAGTCAATCAATTATCCAATCAAATGTTTTTGATAAAGCCCTTTTTACATCAGACATTGTACATAGACTGCTTTCAAAGTAATGAAACAAATATGTAAACATGTAAATCATTCAACTATACTTTTAACAATATTAGTGGCATTGTAATGTGTGATAACTGTTTCCTTCTGTTCTGATATGTTTTGTCTGTGGCCTTGAACACAGGAGAGTGTAGACCTGGGGGAGATCATGTTCTCTCTCTGTTACCTGCCGACCGCAGGCCGACTCACCATGACCATCATCAAGTGCAGGAACCTCAAGGCCATGGACATCACAGGATACTCAGGTATAGTTGAGTCAGTGGGTTCACTTTAAAAGGTGTTGTGCTTGTTTTACCTTAAACACGGTTGTTCACTCTTGTTCTACACATTGATTTGGCCATCTCTATGGTAAAAGAGTGTAGGCCTATGCTAAATTACAAGACAAAAATTTAATCTGATTTGGTATCATATATCTGGTTTCGTAACACAAGAGCCATACTTAGCTAATTTACATATCACATAATGTAGCTAGAGTCAGGTCAGCTTGATCCTTTAAGTAGCTAAGCAATTTTAGTTTTAAAGAAATCAAATCATATTTTTTCTTGTTTATTGGCAGACCCATATGTCAAAGTCTCCCTGGAGAGTGACGGACGGCGCTTAAAAAAGAGGAAAACCACCATCAAGAGGAACACTTTGAACCCCACCTATAACGAAGCTATCATCTTCGACATCCCCCCTGAGAACATGGACCAAGTCAGCCTGCATATATCCGTCATGGACTATGACTTGTATGCCATTATCATAATATATATATAGTTGTTTGTATTGCCATATCAATTGTTATATTTGCCCTTATTATCAAGAATAATTAGTAAATTATTGTTATTGATCTGTTTGTGTTAGACCTGGGCTTTTATTTATGATTTTGAAATACTGTTTCTGTGTATTTCAGTATTTTCAAATACGCAGCCCAAAACAAGTACCTTTATTTGAGTATTTGAACGGTTATTTGTAAAAACCAAATAGTCTTCCAAATTGTATTTGGAAGTATTTTCAAATACTTATGTGAAATACTATTTTCAAATACCTGGGTTAAATATGGGAATGTATTTGAGTCCGTGTATATTCATATTGTTATTGTATTTCCAAATGCATTCCAATATTCAACTACTTTGCTTTCAAATAAAGGTTATCTGAATACTTACTACAGAATGTAGGTGAAAGTAATTTTGATATTGGAAATAGTGTTTGAACCTAGGTCTGGTTTGTTTATGCTACAACCATGAGATTCCAACTAATACTGTCGGTTCTGCTAATAGTAGAAGAGAAAATGTGAAGTTACATGCCAGATGTGGCTGAAGTGTTAATGGGTGCCTTTTACCTTTTTTATACACAGGGTGGGACACAATGAGATCATAGGTGTGAACAGAGTCGGCAGTCATGCAGAGGGACTGGGTAGAGACCACTGGAACGAGATGTTGGCCTATCCCCGCAAGCCCATCGCTCACTGGCACCCTCTACTGGAGGCCACCGAGTCTCAGAAAGAGGTAGGTCGGTTACTCTGTTTCCCTGATAGCTGCTTTATTAAGGAAGGTATAACTTGCAATGACTGTGATGTGGTTGTCTTACCTACCTTAGTTGGATGCACTGACTGTGTGTCGCTTTGGATAAGAGAATCTGCCAAATTATCAAAATGTAAATGTATGTACACGGAACAAAAATATCAATGCAACATGTAGAGCGTTGGTCCCATGTTTCATGAGCTCAAATAAAAGATCCCAGAAATGTTTCATACGCATAAAAAGCTTATTTCTCTCAAATGTTGTACACAAATTTGTTTACATCCCTGTTAGTGAGCATTTCTCTTTTGTCAAGATAATCCATCCACCTGACAGGTGTGGCATATCAAGAAGTTGATTAAACAGCATGATCATTACACAGGTGAACCTTGTGCAGGGGACAATAAAAGGCTACTCTAGAATGTGCAGTTTTGTCACAACACAATGGCACAAGTTTTGAGGGAGCGTGCAATTGGCATGCTGACTGCAGGAATGTCCACCAAAGCTGTTGCCAGAGAATTTTATGTTAGTTTCTCTACCATAAGCCACCTCCAACATCATTTTAGATCATTTTCCTGTACCTCCAAAAGGCTTCACAACCGGAGACCACGTGTATGGCGCAGTGTGAGTGAGCGGTTGTGAACAGAGTGCCCCATGGTGGCGGTGGGGTTATGGTATGGACAATGAACACAATGGCAATTTGAATGCACAGAGATACCGTGATGAGATCCTAAGGCCCATTGGAGTGCCATTTATCCACCTCCATCATATTGCAAATTATGTACACAATTCCTGGAAGCTGAAAATGTCCCCGTTCATCCATGGCCTGTATACTCACCAGACATGTCACCCATTGAGCATGTTTGGGATGCTCTGGATTGACATGTACGACAGCATGTTCCAGTTCCCACCAAAATATGCAACAACTTCGCACAGCCATTGAAGAGCAGTGGGACAACATTCCACAGGCCACAATCAACAGCCTGATCAACTCTACGGGAAGCAGTTGTGTTTTTTGCATGAGGCAAAATGATGGTCACACCAGATACTGACTGGTTTTCTGATCCACGCCCCAACCTGGTATCTGTGACCACCTGACTGTATTTCCAGTCATGTGAAATCCATAGATTAGGGCCTATTTAATTTTTTCAATTGACTGATTTCCTTATATGAACTGTAACTCAGTAAAATCTTTAAAATTGTTGCTTGTTGCGTTTCTATCTTGTTCAGTATATACAGCGCATCCGGAAAGTATTAAGACCATTTCCCTTTTTCCACATTTTGTTATGTTACAGCATTATTCTACAATGGATTAAATAAAATGAAAAATCCTCATCAATGTAACGGCTTTCTTCTATCTCCTCCTCGGACGAGGAGGTGTAGCAAGGATCGGACCAAAATGCAGCGTGGCTATTGCAATCCATGTTTATTTAATAATAAAGAAACACGAACTTTACAAAAAAAAACAATAAACGTAATGTGAAAACCGAAACAGCCTAAACTGGTGCAAACTGACACTAAGGACAATCACCCACGACAAACTCAAAGAATATGGCTGCCTAAATATGGTTCCCAATCAGAGACAACGATAAACACCTGCCTCTGATTGAGAACCACTTCAGACAGCCATAGACTTAACTAGAACACCCCACTAGCTACAATCCCCATACATACACACCACATACAAAACCCATGCCACACCCTGACCAAATAAATAAAGATAAACACAAAATACTTCGACCAGGGCGTGACAATCAATTTACACACAATAACCCATAACGGTAGAAATCATTGCAAATGTATTAAAAATAAAAAAACAGAAATACCTTATTTACATAAGTATTCAGACCCTTTGCTATGAGACTCAAAATTGAGCTCAGGTGCCTCCTGTTTCCCTTGATCATTCTTGAGATTTTTCTACAATTTGATTGGAGTCCACCTGTGGTAAATTCAGTTGATTGGACATGATTTTGAAAGGCACACACCTGTCTATATAAGGTTTACAGTGCATGTCAGAGCATAAACCAAGCCATGAGGTTGAAAGAATTGTGCCAAAGCAAAGATTTGGGGAAGGGTACCAAAATATTTCTGCAGCATTGAAGGTCCCCAAGAACACAGTGGCCTCCATAATTCATAAATGGAAAAAGTTTGGAACCATCAAGATTGTTGCTAGAGCTGGCCGCCCAGCCAAACTGCGCAATCGGGGGTGAAGGGTCTTGGTCAGGGAGGTGACCAAGAACCCTATGGTCACTCTGACAGAGCTCTAGAGTTCCTCTGTGGAGATGGGAGAACCTTCCAGAAGGACAACAATCTCTGCAGCACTCCACCTGTAATGGTCTGGGTGTAGCTGGTGCAGAGGACAGCAGAGATGAGTAACACAAGTAACTTTACTCAAATATTCCAATAACATTTCGTAATACCGAGCCCACAATAACAGACCGAATATACATAAAACAATCACGCACAAAAACCATGGGGAAAACAGAGGGTTAAATAATGAACATGTAATTGGGGAATTGAAACCAGGTGTGTAAAACAAAGACAAAACAAATGGAAAATGAAAAGTGGATCGGCGATGGCTTGAAGACTTGAGACTGTAATTGCTGCCAAAGGTGCTTCAACAAAGTACTGAGTAAAGTGTCTATGAATTTAATATTTAAGTTGTTTATTTTTAATACATATTTGCAAAAATGTCTAAGTGTTTTTGCTTTGTCATTATGGGGTATTGTCTGTAGATTGATGGGGGGAGGGACAATTTAATCCATTTTAGAATAAGGCTGTAAAGTAACAAAATGTGGAAAATGTCAAGGGTTCTGAATACCTTCCCAATGCACTGTATATATATATATATATCCATCTATGTTTAGGATTTCTGATGGTAGGTAAACTCTTAAGTGACAGCAATTTCCATGTTGGTACACTAATCTTACCATGTGAAATGTCTCCTACAGTGGAAAACCCGCAATGCAAGCTTTGACAGCCAAGGCTCCTGCCCCTCTCCAAAACTTCTGTCTAGTCCATGAGGGAGGAGCCAGAATTTATACTACACTACTCTACGAAGCCTGCCCTGCAGCAAGGCCTGAAATATTGGAGTGTCCCAGACCCATAAATTCTGTGGCTCAAAATAAGTAAAGTGCAGTAAGTTATTCTGGAAGAACAGTCGGTTTACACTGGACATTATCTCCCCAGCACACAGACACAGAAATACAGACAAACACTCACACACTTCTCTTGTGCCCTCTTGGACAGCCACTTTGTCATGGAATGTATAGTGTGTACTGGGTCTGGTGGGATCAGTATTATTGCAACAATATTTTTGCAGTTGAGCTTAGCCTGGTGTTTTTATACATCTGAGGTTAACATCTATGTGTATCTGTCTGAAGTGTGGTCAGGGCATAATGGCAGTCTTGTGAACATACGATACAACATCATATTAAATAGGTCAAATGTTATAGTTGCTGCTGTTGAGTGCAGGATGTTCTTGAAGTACCCTACGACTTACAGTAAGTTCCCTCTTACAGCAAGTCCAAAACAATCAACAGGGTATTATGAAGTGAACCATTTTATACACATTTGTATTGTTACTTAAATAATTGTTGGTTTACTACAGTAGATGTTCCAGGATGACAAGTGTTTCATCCCTCTACTTTATTTCTATTTGTTTCATGTACACAACATACACCATACCTGGCTATCATATACTTTTTACGTCTTAAGTGTAGCTGCATTACGTGCTAAATAGGTAGCTAGCATCATTGCAAACAATGTTGTTTGGTTTGTGGCGGTACTGTTAAAATTACACTGTAGGTATGGACTTAATGTACAACAGTATATGTATATAATGCCCTTTGATACTGACATCAATAATAGCACTGAATTTAGAATCACATATTTATTATATTATCCACATGACTATCTCCCTGAACTTACTTTTCTGTTTCAATTTCACAGTGACTACAGCTTCACTGCTCTGTTTTCCTATTACCTGTGAAGTATTTTCCAATAGTCTCCTGTTCAGGCAATGTCATGTACCTGGAGGGACTTGGCTTGATCCTTGACTCATTTGCATCATCAGCCTTGTGATAAGTGTTTAAAATAAGGACTCTCCTGTTTTTTCCAAGCAATTTAGAGTAACTTTCCACTTTTCTATTGAACATTTGTATTTGTAACAACTGTTTCCAGGCATCCCTTGTATTTTAAAGAAATTACAATAAAGTTGTTTATTCTGGTTCTAACATTCCAAATTGAGTGCAGATATATGTTCCTCTTTTAATGTAACATGGAAGAAAAATAACTTACACACTTTCATCCAACTATGTTTTTATTCAACATCAAGGCATAGCCAGTGAAAGGTAAAATGTGGTTTTCAAAAGTGCTAAACAGAAAACAAAAATATTATACAACTGTACTGTTTTCACTTCAGATTCTCCGTCCACGTGCTCCTAGATCTTTATTATCATATAAATATTTAATAACAAGCAATATCTAAAGTAAATTGATGGTTTTGTCACTGAACTGTTTTTCTGTTAGTAAGACAGGAAAGACTATGACAATGATCTGATTACATTTAGGACTGTTCAAAATCGTAACTGCAGATGTAGGATCTTAATTTGAGCCAGTTTGCTACAGCATAAAAATTATCCTGCATCAACAGGACATGTGGATTATAATAAATTGACACATTTGTAGGGGTTGGTAAATGTGTTCAGGCAAATCAAGTTTAAAGTGGAAATTGGAAGCCTTTCTAACCTCAGATACACTACAAGATTGCATTTCCTGTAGTGCAGGCAAATTCCTGCAACAGCATGATCAAATGCAGACACGGCATCTGTAGTTGAACAAACCTGAATATGATGATGAAAATGTTTTATTTTCATCTACACAGACTTTTCTGGGCTTTTACTCAGTACAGATGATGAAATCTCAACACTAGGCAGCGTTGCTGAGCTCATACCTCCAGTTTCTTCTTCATGGCCAGCTTCTAAAGGATCTGGTAGCCATCCCCAGGCGTAGATCCGCAGCTCCAGTAGATTGTACTTGGGAAAGTACACTAGCGGTGCGTCGTCGTTGGTCACCATATTACTGACATCAAATACGCACTGGACACGCGAGCGTCTGGGCTCCGCAGTGTTGTAGACCATGTACACCGTGCCCCAGATGAAGGCTCCCTCGGACACGGCGTGTCCCACATCTGTTCGATGTCCAGCGTGTTGTCATCCATTTTGTCCAGAGAGATGTGCCTCTCAGTCTCCTTGGTGGCATGCACTTACATGGCCCAGAGGCCCTCCTCGTCTGCCTCCAGGTCAATGACCGTCTCCAGGGTTAGGCCATATACGGGAACGTGGTCCTGGACAGGGAAGACAGCGTTGTCTGCCACAGGTCGTACTTGACCAGCCGTGGCTCCTTGCCCTCCTTCAGGTAGTACGTGTGGTTGTTGTAAACGGTGTGGCCGCTACCTTGCCAAGGGGATGGCAGCTTCATGGTCTTGGCCATAGATGTGCCCAAGGAGACGGTGAAGTCCCTGATGGAGCCAATCTCATAGAGGGTGCCCTCATCTGTGCCGTTGAAGACGTAAACCTTTCCCGAGCTGCTGCCCACGTCTTTGGGCCTCCAACTCACTTAAAAATCTTTATGGATTTGATGCTGGATATCATGTCCCTGCAGTCTGCGAGGGGAGAAGAGAGGTACATGACCCTTCCTGGTCCCACTTTCAATTTAGTTTAGTATCATGTTTTTTACATGGTAGTTAACATTACACAGCAGGTTCAGTGTAATTACAATGTAGACATTGTTACAGTCCAACTGTGATATCTATTATACCAATATCATGAGACAAACTACAGCATACCATATTGATAAATCAAACAAAAGTGATACTAAGGGACTAAGTAAAGTTCAAGGGATAGTTACATTTAAAGAAAAATGTTTTAGCAAATTTTCACACCTTTCAAATGATCTGAAGTATGTTCAGGTGTTCAACCTGATTGTGTCAGAAGAAACTGCCTACTTAGTAGGCAACAGCACTCATCTGATTTCATTACTGGCTAAATTAAAAAACTATTTCATGGCAACGTTTATAAAGATCACAGGCTATTAAATCTAATTAGTCACTGCCTACAAATTTTTGCTCTAGTGCAACTGAAACCAGATATTACAATTAAAGTGGTGCATAATTTAGAGAATGATATTTAAATCAGCATCTCATCTTCAGTCAGTCCTTCATCTACAGTATGTGCTTCATCAGCATGCTCTCATACAGGAACTCAGTAACTGTCCTCCCACTTCCTGTACTTCAACAACCAAGTGTAAATAGTTTCCTGAATACCTGCTCTAGATTTATAATTATGCCCGCCAACAAAACCAGATGGTGTTCTATATGTTATCAACCCTAACCTTAATGTTTTAGAGCAGAACAAGGAATATTAAGCACAACATTGAATGAAAGCCACTTAAATTATTTAATAAGGGCCTCTGAGAGTAGAATCCTGATATGAGGGTAGATTGATTTTCTAACTTAGTTACATGACAGTACAGCAGCTGAGACACTTGGCCTGCATACACGTTTCTCAACATCTCATACCTGTGGCCCACTATATCTCCACTCATCATGTAGAAGAAGACTTGTTAAGGAAACAAGGCCTTGCATTACCGCTACTGCTGAGTTTACTTCATATATCTGTCCTTTCAGTAGGCCTATGCCAGGAAAATACAAATATGGACCTCGAAGCTAGATCCACTGCTGATTTTTATCAATGAATTCTTCCCCTCTAGGGATTTATTTATTTCCCAGGTGGGTGCAATTAATTACCAGGCTTGCTATGATCCTCTTAGTAAGTAATCATGTGTCTTTGTCCCCTCAGTATGTCACCACATCTGCCACCATGTCTGCCACATCTCAACTTGTCGCACTTGGCCTTGCTCTTCTCCTTCACCACAGTCACCTGTTGCTCCACCAGCTTGTCGTCAAGGTCCACGCAGAGCTGCGCCCCGTTCTGTGTCTCCAGGTAGTCCATCTCGAGCTCCACATGCGTCCCCACACGGTCCAGGTCTGTCCTCAGGGTCTCCTTGTCCAGGGTCTCAATCTGGGCAACCATCTGCTGCTTGAACTCCCGCAGCTCTGTGGCATAGCAGTTGGTCTGCTCGTACCACACCGAGATATGGTCCTAGTAGGAGAGGTGAGAGGTGAGAAGAAGACAGTTAGAGCAAGTAGTCCTGGAGGCATATGGGTGCTGTCCCTATTTCACAGGAGTAATTAACACCCTGTTCTCTGGGGCCACTGCCACAGTCATCACCAATGATATGGCTTCTAAAGAACCAATGGTATGGCTTCAGGCTCCACAGGGGGATGAGGCAGGGATTTTTCTCTCCCTTGCTGTTGGTTCTGGGCCTGGAACCTTTGGCCATCGCATTAAAGGAGAACAGAGACATTAAAGATGGAATCTGCAGTAGGGGGAAACAGCGCTACTGTCTACCCGACAGCCAGTGTTTTGTTTTGTTGACAAAGCTAGGAGGGGGTGCAGAAAAGTCAGGATTATAGTTGTATTCAAGAGCCACTGGTGTGGCTAGGAACTAGGAAAAGACAGCTACCAGCGCCACAGAGAGGGATGACCAGTGGATATAACACACTGTGTGACAGCGTTGAAGTGACATGCAGCAATCCTTTTCAATTAAAAAATATTCCATGTCCACAGTATACTGAATTATCACCTGATATATTATTTCAGGTGGATGTATCACATGGGATTGTGTGAAATTTACTCCTCAGCCGGACATGTCCCCACTTGCGCCAGCTAATATCTGGCTTTTCGAGTGGTGCTGACTGGTAAGATGCTTCCGGAGTGCGGTCACATGTGCTAGCAAAGCATTGGTTCCGAGTTTGTGCCAGGTATAGGCCAAATCGGGGGAAATGGTACTCGCCAAGCAAGCAGTGTGACCTCCTTTGCACAGACTGCTGCAGGATGATTAAGGAGTCTCACTAAAACAACATTAATACTCATTGTGTATTTATTTTTCAATTATTTTTAAATTTTCTCTCTGCATTGTTGGGAAGGGCCCATAAGCATTTTATTATTAGTCTACACATGTAATTACGAAGCATGTGACAAATAACCTTTTATTTTATTTGATCAACCTGAATTGGCAAGTGTTTTACCCTTTTTTTTATGACTCACTGGCTGGAAATGAACCGAGAGGTTTCTCTGAATAGTTAGTCTCTCAATAAACAACATGTTTGGGAGCTATTCTTCATGCAGTCAGAGCACAGAGAGGAAGAAGTCAACTATTTTCCATCTGAGAAAGCAAGAGGGAGAATGGGATATGTGTAACGGCTGTCGTGGGAAAAAGGTGAGGACCAAGGTGCAGTGTGGTAAGTGTTCATGATTTTTAATAATGATCTTAACTGAACAACAAAACAACCGAAACAGTTCTGTCTGGTGCAGACACACAAAGACTGAAAACAACCACCCACAAAACACAATTGAAAACAGGCTACCTAAATATGGTTCTCAATCAGGGACAAAGATTGACAGCTGCCTCTGATTGAGAACCATACCAGGCCAAACACAGAAATAGAAAATCATAGAAAAACTATCATAGACAACCCACCCAACTCACGCCCTGACCATACTAAAACAAAAGACAAAACAAAGGAACTAAGGTCAGAACGTGACAATATGGGTACAAGATATTTGGCAGTGAAGCAGTGGAGTTGTGTTGTTGCACATCAACACCTTGAAGTGAGCCAGCTGGTCAGTCTTTTGCAGAGAAATTGTCCAAATAACTCCATATATAAGGCTTATAGCACATTAGGGATGAATATAGGTTACTTTAGGTTGGGAGGCACTTTTTCTTTTGTTTTTATTCGTTTTCTATGTTTGTAGAGACTGAAATACATTGAAACGTATGGTTGATGACTCGTATCACACTAAAATGCAATGTTTAGATAAGTTAAAGAAAAATATTGTTTGCACAGTTGTCACTATTTATTAGAAGTTGTCACTCTTGATTAAAAACAAGTTGTTCACTCCTGTTACTATTTGATTTAGTTTCATGTGTTTCGAAGTAAACTCTTAAGCATTGATGGGAAGCAAATGCTGGTGCAACGCTGAGAGTGGAGGAAAACCATTTTGCCAAATAGAACATCCTTTCTCCCCTCATGTTTTTATTGGAACAGTAACCTTCTACATAACCAACATTCAACTAGCTCAGGCTGAAACTGGTTCCCTTTCCTTTTCCTCTAACATAGTATTACATAACTATAGTATTATATACCTATAGTATTATATAACTATAGTATTACATAACCAACATTCAACTAGCTCAGGCTGAAACTGGTTCCCTTTCCTTTTCCTCTAACATAGTATTACATAACTATAGTATTATATACCTATAGTATTATATAACTATAGTATTACATAACCAACATTCAACTAGCTCAGGCTGAAACTGGTTCCCTTTCCTTTTCCTCTAACATAGTATTACATAACTATAGTATTATATACATATAGTATTATATAACCAACATTCAACTAGCTCAGGCTGAAACTGGTTCCCTTTCCTTTTCCTCTAACATAGTATTACATAACTATAGTATTATATACCTATAGTATTATATACCTATAGTATTATATACCTATAGTATTATATAACTATAGTATTATATACCTATAGTATTATATAACTATAGTATTATATAAGTAGTTTCACTCTGTTCTAAAACTGTTCATGTGATGATTTACATTTCTGACAGAGACCATTGTCCATTGTTCATGTTCACACACCACTATCAGTCAAAAGGAGAAGTGGTTGGTTAAATGAAGATGTCATTCCATGTATGGTTTTCATAGCCTTTCACATCAAGTTCTCATCAAGTTCACATTATGGTAAGTTTCATCTATAATATGACTCATCTGATGAGATGTCTGATTTATTCATGTGCACGATCATATCGGGTCTGGCAAGTCCCATTTTCATTTCCACATGCAAGCATTTTCGCATAATGTTCAGCAGAGGGTGGTACGGGCGGCACAATACATCACTGGGGCCGACCTCCCTGCCATCCAGGACCTCTATATCAGGTGATGTCAGTTGAAGGCCTGTTCACTCTGCTACCGTCTGGCAAACGGTACCGGGGTATCGGCTCTCGGACCAACAGGCTCCGAGACAGCTTCTACCCCCAAGACTGCTAAATAGCCATACGACAGCTAAATAGTTAATTAAAGGTTACACAAACTATCTGCATTGACCCTATATTGCACTGACTATGCACACTCACAAGACTATATACACACTACACTAAAGTACACTGACACTCTCACACACAACCCACCCACATTCACACTTTCACACGCACACACACACACTTTCACACTCATTATTTGCTGCTGCTACTCTGTTCTTTATTTTACTTATTATTATCATCAATTCTGATGCCAGGTCCTTTGACCCTGCCTTTTTGTACATATCTAACTCAAATACCTCGTACCCCTGCACATTGATCTGGTACTGGTACTTCCTGTATATAGCTTAATTCTTGTGAATGTTATTCCTCTTGTGTTACTATTTTTATTTGTATTATTATTTTTAACTCTGCATCGTTGGGAAGGGCTCGTAAGAAAGCATTTCCCAGTAAAGTCCACACCGGTTGTATTCGGCACGTGACAAGTGCAATTTGATAACAGTGTTTGCTGTTTTCACACCTTTCACACAAGATACTATGAGTAATACGAGTGGCGCAGCGGTCTAAGGCACTGCATCTCAGTGCTAGATGTGTCACTACAGATCCTGGTTTGATTCCAGGCTGTATCACAACCGGCAATGTTTGGGAGTCCCATAGGGCATAATTGGCCCAGCGTCGTCTGGGTTTGACCGGGGTAGGCTGTCATTGTAAATAATAATAATAATAATTTACTTGACTAGTTAAATAAAGGTTCATTTTAAATAAATATATACATAAAGTTGATTTTCAATGTCATGTCTCAGTTCAATTTAATGATTGAAATTACAAATCCACTGTGAATGTAGGTTTTTTAATATGTACAAATCATAATTAAAGTATGCCTACATCAATCCCTTGAATACCATAAACATCCTATCCCTGTCAAATGTTTTAAGCTTTTATTGTTTGATTTATTATTTTCGTTCAATGCCATTGCCCAGATTGTACATGTACTTTTTCTCTTGATATGTTTTTATGTTTCTTCTTGCTTAACGTTTCGCCTGCGTGTAAGGAAGTGTCTTAAGTGTTTCTATTTGAAAACCGATATGCAAATAGAGTATATTGTAAAAGATTATCATGAGAAATAGTAGTAATTTGTGTCAGAATTTTGTGCAAGAATATGCCAGAAAGAAAACATACAGAGATCATGCTAGAGATCACAGAAGAAAACTTGACAGTTTGTCTGTGGTTTTTAAGAATGTGACGCAGGATAGTATGTCTAGAAGTATTGAGCTTGCCAGCCAGACACACAGAGCGCAAGCAGCTGAGACACTTC
The DNA here is from genome assembly GCF_057628025.1 of Oncorhynchus mykiss. Lineage (NCBI taxonomy): Eukaryota > Metazoa > Chordata > Actinopteri > Salmoniformes > Salmonidae > Oncorhynchus > Oncorhynchus mykiss. The sequence goes on along the minus strand of NC_143028.1, from coordinate 59,301,803 downwards.
TCTTTGACCACAGAATGGAAATGTATGATAACGACAAGTACTACTACAGCGATGACAATGACACTGACATGCTGTACAATTACAGCTACAATCAAACCAACCTTGGGGACCACTCCAACTCCAGTCTTCCCCATTCTCACATCTACCTGCCGCTACTTTATTTCTTCATGTTTTTCACAGGCTTCCTGGGAAACCTCTTTGTGATCATGGTCATGGGCAGTAGGGGGAAGAGGGGTGGGCGTCTGGTGGATACATTTGTGGTTAACCTGGCGCTGGCGGACCTGGTGTTTGTCCTCACCCTCCCACTGTGGGCCGTCTCCTCCAGACAGGAGGGACAATGGCCTTTTGGGAACCTCCTCTGCAAATTCAGCAGCTACATCATCTCCGTCAACCGCTTCTCCAACATCTTCTTCCTGACCTGTATGAGCGTGGACCGTTACCTGGCCGTGGTGCGCCTCATGGACTCCCGCTTCCTCCGCAGCAGCCAGTGTGTGCGTTTCACCTGCACCATGGTCTGGCTGCTATCCCTGGCTCTGGGTACCCCCTCCCTGGTGTACCGTAGCGTACGTACCCCCAACGGTGAGCCCTTCTGCCTGGAGGACAAAGAGTCGTCCTTCTTCCTGGGTCTGAGCCTGGCCACGGTTTTCCTGACCTTCGCCCTGCCAGTGTTCATCATCCTCCTCTGCTACAGCTCCCTCCTGGCCCACCTGCGCCGACACTGTGTTGCCGCCGGCAACCCCCGTGCGGAAGCCCGCCGCCGCCACTCTCTCAAAATGGTCTTCACCATCATTGTGGCCTTCATGGTGTCTTGGCTTCCCTTCAACATCTTCAAGACCCTCCTAATTGGTTTCAGGCTGTCTGGAGCCGATCTGAGCAATGAGACCCAGTCTGTCCTGAGTCAGGGCCTCACTCTCTCCTGCTGCTTGGCCTTCCTCAACAGCTGCGTGAACCCGGCCATCTACCTGCTCCTGGACCACCACTTCAGACGGCAGGCGGAAAGACTGTTCCTGAGCTGCGTGCGGAAGCGTGGGCTGCACCAGGGCTATGCCTCGTCCACAGACTTCTCCTACAACGGCACCTCAGAGAGCTGTGGCACAACAGCCTCCAGAACTCGTTTACAGTCGTTCGACCAGAAAGTCTGATAGCAGGGTTCTGCACATTTTATAGCATTTTTGTAGTCCAAAGCCCTAAAGGTTGAGGTGAAAAATGTTGTATTATGATTTTAGGTGTTACTGTATGTAATTCAAAAGCTCAGTGAAAGCATACACTATAATATATTTTATGTATAAAAGTTATTTCATTATCATTAATAGTTTGAATTGATGATCTTTTTTTAAACGAACAACCATATTTTGAATATGATTAATTCACCAGTAGACTGTTTATTATGATTGTTAACATTCCTAAATTCATAGTAATATTAAATAGCAATTTGTTAACAGTAACATTAATTTGTTAGTGGTTCCTTTCTGCTGTATGAAAACTATTACAATAATATTCTAAATGGTTTTCCATGTTCATATCATTAGTAAGATGACATATTAAGCATTTTAAATACAGAACATGCACTTTTTGAATAAATTGGGTGTTTATATGATTGCTAATATCTACTTTTTCCCAAACTATGTCATAGTTTATTAAGTCTTTTTGCAGTTTAACAATGGGCATTCAGCTGAAAACATTCCAAATGAGGTTAATATCAACTGTAATGCTTTGATTAGATTTGTGTGTACTTTTTACAATAAAGCAACACAGAAGAATTAAAACAAAGCTATATTTTAGGCATACTGAAAGAAAGCATAATAAAAAAAAGTAATATATGAAAATTCCTCATAAGTAGTTCCTATAACGTTATTGTATCGAAATGCCTATTTTTATAACATAACTTTACTTTTCATAGCCTTTATTGGCATTACATGTTCACGCTACATAGTAACATATTGAGAAGTCAAAACACTTCTCAGTTTATTTCTTCAGTGACTAGGTAACTCATCAAAACAAACTTACCAATCAAAATAGATCCAAAAGCTCAACAATGTTTTCTCTGCTTCCTAAAAATGATTGGACTTGCACTAAAATCAGTGGCAAACTGCTGTATTTGCAAGTTAGAGTGCTGGTTGCTGACCAGTGGCAACAAAATAACATCCACTTTGATTGATAAAACAGATTCTCTCATAAATGACACAAAATGAAACTTCATTGAGATAAGAAGAGTTCTTCGCATGGGAATTTGTTGGCTGGTTATATGACTTGAAAGTTCAAATGTTCATTCATGCCCACATGTTTTTTAAGTTGCATTTACACTATGAATCATCCAGTTTCAAATGGTTTTGAGAAACTTGGGTTAGATGCCAGTCTGTGGGAACCTAAAGCATAACTGTACTTCAGCCGAAGTTCCCTTCAGAAAAACTGCATTGGAGCCCAGACCTGACCTTCTGTTCCACTTAATCAGAATGATGGCAGGTTGTTGAAATGGACAATTAACTTCACAGTTTAATGCTTGCTAGTCAAGTCGCTGAAAACTATACTGAATAAAAATATATATGCAACATGGAGCAATTTCAACAATTTTACTGAGTTACAGTTCAAATAAGGAAATCAGTCAATTGAAATAAATTCATTAGACCCTAATCTATGGAGTTCACATGACTGGGAATACTGATACGCCTCTGTTGGTCACAGATACCTTCAAAAAAAGTAGGGCCGTGGATCAGAAAACCACCATTTACATCATGCAGCGTACATACACATCTCCTTCGCATAGAGTTGATTAGGTTGTTGATTGTGGCCTGATTGTTGCCCCACTCTTCAATGGCTGTGCGAAGTTTCTCTATATTGGTGGGAACTGGAACACGCTGTCGTACACGTCGATCCAGAGCATCCCAAACATACTCAATGGGTGACATGTCTGGTGAGTATGCAGGCCATGGAAGAACTGGGACATTTTCAGCTTCCAGGAATTGTGTACAGATCCTTGAGACATGGGGCTGTGCATTATCATGCTGTAACATGAAGTGATGCAGCGGATGAAGGGCACAACAATGGGCCTCAGGATCTCGTTGCGGTATCTCTGTGCATTAAAATGGTCATCGATATAATGCAGTTGTGTTTGTTGTCCGTAACTTATGCTTGCCCATGCCATAACCCCACCGCCACCAGGGGGCACTCTGTTCACAACGTTGAAATCAGCAAACTGCTCGACCCACACAACGCCATACACTTGGTCTGTGGTTAGGAGGCCGGTTGGACGTACTGCCAAATTCTCTAAAATGACGTTGGAGGCGGATTATGGTAGAGAAACTAACATTCAATTCTCTGGCAACAGCTCTAGTGAACATTGCTGCGGTCAGCATGACAATTGCGTGCTCCCTCAAAACTTGAGACATCTGTGGCATTGTGTTGTGTGACAAAATTTCACATTTTAGAATGTGTGTAATGTGTAATGATGATGCTGTTTAATCAGCCTCTTGACATGCCACACTTGTCAGGTGGATGGATTATCTTGGCAAAGAAACAGGGATATAAACAAATTTGTGCCCAGAATGAGAGAAATAAAACATTTTTTATTTCAGCTCATGAATCATTGGACAAACACTTTACATGTTGCGTTTATATTTTTGTTCAGTGTAAGTTATTGCAAAGTATCAAGTCACAGTTATTTCAAATTAGCACATACAAAATGCATGCGTCATTGGGAAGGACCCGTAAGTAAGCATTTCACTTTTAGACAAATATAATTTGATTTGATCACTAATGAAGATGAGATGATTTTGCCGAGCAGAATCCTTATCTTTTGACCAAGAGGTCTCTCTGGCAAGGATATGGTTTCCTTCTCAATTGGTTCCTTTTGTAAACCCATATCACTTTATAGTAGTTGTTATTTTTTCTGCAGGGGGTCAGGCTGAGGGCCTTACTGTGGACAAGTTGAGGGCCTCACTGTTGGGACTTTCCTTCTCTACCAATCACACCACATGAAATGAGAAGCATGGCCCATTACCCTTTAATCTCACTACCAGGCACTGCTTTAGGTGACAGGGTGCGAGGCATCTGTCAGTTTCCATTGGTGCTCTCTGTGCTCGCAGTGATGAGAACAAACATCCTGTCATTTTCTCATGGCATTATCTGTGACCCGCTGGCACACAGTGTACACTCAGTTGCTCAATTTGAGAATGGTTGTGAAACCTGTTTGAGTCAACCTTACTGGAGATTGATATGTAATCATTAGGCCTAGGTGAAGTCCTTCAGCAAAACCATCACACATTGAACATCGGATGATTGATAGATTATATATTTTTGAGAGATAGATGTGTAGCCTATACTCAATGACATTAGAGCAGAGGATGTGTTTACTTCAATTCTGTGGGCAGAGCAAATGAAAAGAAGAGAATAGATTTAACCTAGATAAGACACGAGCTTACGCTCTAAAGGAGTGTGCAGAAGGTGTGAAAACAACCAGAACCTCAAAACAGTCAACACCTCACATTGAAGTGATCACATGACACTGCCAGCCTGTGGTTTGGTTTCATTTCCTTCATTGTAAAGGAACACTGATCTACAGTTAGCATATGAAGTATTTTTACTTTATAGTGGTCAACACCTAAATAGGACATTTAAACAAATTGACTGATCTGTTGTTCCTTTTTAAAGGGTGAAAATGCAGGAATAGTGTTTATCTGCGCTGGTTTCCTAGTGGCTCATATGCACTATATATACAGTATGAGAAACCATCAGCAATTGATATTTGGCAGCCTTACCAAACAATTTTTTAAAGGGTGAAAATGCAGGAATAATGTTTATCTGTGCTGGTTTCCTAGTAGCTCATTTACACTATATATACAGAATAAGAAACCATCAGAAATTTATATTTGGCAGCTTTACCAAACAAACTTGCTAACTAGCGTGCGACCCAGTCAACATGTTAGCTTCGGGCCTATTCCGTTTGAGACTCGGGGAACTCGGCATTGACTCAGACGGGGGGCTTCATACGGGCGGAGCTCTTCCCGAGTCCGGCAGAATCACTAATGGTACTCAAGCCGAATCCACTTCAGCATGTCTGTCCCCATTAACTTTTTCCGAAGTAGGGCCATAGCTAGCTAGCTAATCCCCAAAAACTCAGATTGCATGGAAAGTGCATGGAAAGTCTATTCTGTAGATAACTGGTAGGCCTAACAAAAACGCCAGAAAAGCTCACGTTAGTTACCTAGCTACAGTTAATTAGCTAGCCAACACTAGGCTAACTAGCGAGCAAATGTTAGCTAGCTAAACTCCCTGTCATTCAAAGACTCCCTGTCTTTCAAAGATAATTCATAAAAATCCTCATACACACAGATCTTTATTGTGAAGGGTTTAAACACTGTTTCCCATACTTGTTCAATGAAACATAAACAATTAATGAACATGCACCTGTGGAACGGTCGTTAAGACACTAACAGCTTACAGACGGTAAGCAATTAAGGTCACAGTTATGAAAACTTAGGACACTAAAGAGGCCTTTCTACTGACTCTGAAAAACACCAAAAGAAAGATGCCCAGGGTCCCTGCTCATCTGTGTGAATGTGCCTTAGGCATGCTTCAAGGAGGCATGAGGACTGCAGATGTGGCCAGTGCAATAAATTGCAATGTCTGTACTGTGAGACGCTTAAGACAGAGCTACAGGGAGACAGGACAGACAGCTGATAGTCTTCGCAGTGGCAGACCACGTGTAACAACACCTGCACAAGATCGGTACATCCAAACATCACACCTGCTGGACAGGTACAGGATGGCAACAACAACTGCCCGAGTTACACCAGGAACGCACAATCCTTCCATTAGTGCTCAGACTGTCCGCAATAGGCTGAGAGAGGCTGGACTGAGGGCTTGTTGTAAGGCAGGTCCTCACCAGACATCACCGGCAACAACGTCACCTATGGGCACAAACCCACCGTCGCTGGACCAGACAGGACTGGCAAAAAGTGCTCTTCACTGACGATTAGCGGTTTTGTCTCACATAGGGTGATGGTCGGATTCGCATTTATCATCGAAGGAATGAGCATTACACCGAGGCCTGTACTCTGGAGCGGTATCAATTTGGAGGTGGAGGGTCCGTCATGGTCTGGGGCGGTGTGTCACAGTATAATCGGACTGAGCTTGTTGTCATTAAAGGCAATCTCAACGCTGTGCATTACAGGGAAGACACACTCCTCCCTCATGTGGTACCCTTCCTGCAGGCTCATCCTGACATGACCCTCCAGCATGACAATACCACCAGCCATTCTGCTCGTTCTGTGCGTGATTTCTTGCAAGACTGGAACGTCAGTGTTCTGCCATGGTCAGCAAAGAGCCCGGATCTCAATCCCATTGACCACGTCTAGGACCTGTTGGATCCCAGAAATGTCCGGGAACTTGCAGGTGCCTTGGTGGAAGAGTGGGATTACATCTCACAACAAGAACTGGCAAATTTGGTGCAGTCCATGAGGAGGAGATGCACTGCAGTACTTAATGCAGCTGGTGGCCACACGAGATACTGATTTTGACCCCCCCCCCCCCCCCCCCCCCCTTTGTTCAGGGACACTTTATTCCATTTCTGTTAGTCACATGTCTGTGGAACTTGTTCAGTTTATGTCTCAGTTGATGAATCTTGTTATGTTCATACAAATATTTACTGCTGAAAATAAACGCAGTTGACAGTGAGAGGACGTTTCTTTTTAGTTTAGTTGACTACCTATGCTAAATCGCCCAGCAGATTTACAGATACAGATACAAAAAAGCATAACAAATTGCATGTAAAACTTACTTTCTGTCTCCTATGTTGTCTCCTATATTTTTGTCTTGTCTACAACACCTTGTTTCTTTCACGGAAATCTCTCATGTCTTGATTTTGCAACATGACCTTCTTCTTGATAGTTTTTTTGCACACTGTCACATGATGTCACTGTCAACAAATTTGGGCCCATTCAAATTAGGGCCCGATGTTGACATGCCTTAATTACTGGGATAAATAAATAATTGCACCAATTAATAGGCTTACAATTTGGCAAAGACGTATACAAGCCCTGGATTGCGTATGGTATGTATTGGCCATTGAGAGGCTTTGAAGCCACCGGTCTGACATTTTGGCACTCCCCAGTAGGAGCAGTCCTCCACTGGAATTAATGGAATTCTACAGTATTTCAATTAAATGTTTCAAGGACAAAATTACATGTATTTAAGTATTTTTTTATTCTAATGTTTAAGCTCACATAATATACTTTTAAATAAACGTGTCAAAAATGAATGTAGACATTATTAATAAATGCATTTCTATAGCTTCCAAAATATTGTTTACAATTGTGGAGGTGCCAAAATGGCTGTGCGGTGGCTTCAATTCAGTGCCCTCTGTCAGTCATCCAGAGTTTATGCACATTATTGAATGCATCCATCCAAAAGTGAGAACGTTCCTCAACAGTGAAACCCTTGCAAGGTTACATGATGGAATAAGAGTTTGTCTTATTAACAATTTAAACCATTATACAACCAAATTTAATAGGCTCACATGCTGACTATACCGCACGAGTGTGCATCCATGTGCGTGGAAGTTGATTTTGTTTACCCACACCAGGCGTGATCAGGACACGCAGGTTAAAATGGTGTCACGTCCTGACCATAGAGAGCCCTTATTTTCTATGGTAGAGTAGGTCAGGGCATGACTGGGGGTTAGTCTAGTTTTAGTCTATGTGGGGTTCTAGTTTTATTTTTCTATGTTGGTGATTTTGTATGATTCCAATTAGAGGCAGCTGGTAATCATTGTCTCTAATTGGGGATCATATTTAGGTAGCTTTTTTCCACCTGTGTTTGTGGGATATTGTTTATGTGTAGTTGCATGTTAGCACGCCATTGTCGTCACGTTTCGTTTATGCTTTATTGTTTTGTTGTGTGGTTCACTTACTTTACATTTTTTAAATGTGGAACCCAGATCACGCTGCACGTTGGTCCGAGTATGCTTCCAACAAATGTGACAAATGGAGTAACTACAATGTTGATGATCCATCCTCAGTTTTCTCCTATCACAGCCATTAAACTCTGTAACTGTTTTAAAGTCACCATTTGCCCCATGGTGAAATCCCTGAGCAGCTTCTTCCTCTCCAGCAACTGATTTAGGAAGGATGCCTGTGTCTTTGTAGTGACTGGGTGTGTTGATACACCATCCAAAGTGTAATTAATAACTTCACCATGCTCAAAGGGATGTTCAATGTCATTTTTTTTACCCTTCTACCAATCGGTGCCCTTCTTTGCGAGGCATTGGAAAACCTCCCTGGTCTTTGTGGTTGAATCTGTGTTTGAAATTCACTGCTCAACTGGGGGACCTTACAGATAATTGTATGTGTGGGGTACAGAGATGAGGTAGTCATTCAAAAATCATGTTAAACACAGTTATTGCACACCAAGTCAATGCAATTTATGTTACTTTATATTTTTTTTAAATACTCCTGAACTTATTTAGCGTTGCCATTATAAAGGGGTTTAATACCTATTGACTTAAGACATTTCAGATTTTCATTTTTTATTATTTGTAAACATTTCTTAAAACATAATTCCACTTTGAAACCATGAAGTATTGTGTGTAGGCCAGTGACACAAAATCTACATTTTCAGGCTTTAACACAACAAAATGTGGAAAAAGTCAAGGGGGAATACTTTCTGAAGGCACTGTATATCCTTTACCTTACCAAATAGGATGCCCAACCATGATTAGAATGATTGTGATCTTAATAATGGGTGCAACAGACTGAGGGAACATAGGATACAAAATAAATGGAAGAGTTGTTATAGCCTGTGTGGTGATGTATCATTTTCAATACCTGCAAAAAGTATAAACAATGCACTCTTGACACCTAGTGTTTGCAGGTTAGAGTATGCATTCTGGTTAGAAAATGCATTCACTCATTAGGGCCTTGCTCCAATATGGTGTAATTGCAGACCACAATTCAGGGTGTTTCCTATGAACATTTTACGTTATCATAATTATGTATAAATTCTATAGTTGAATTTTGAATTTTAAAAAAATTATAGTTTCTTGATGTGGTTGATGCTTGATTTCAGGACAAGCTCATTGGTGCCTGCCATTGGTCAACTCTGGTGTTATGAAACTGATGGTTTCTGGACACAGATTATTTGTTTACATTGAAGGTTAGGATAACTTACGTGGCAAGTTAGATGAATTCGATTGGAAGGTTATGAGAATGAGGATAAGGTTAGGAAAAGGGTTAGGGTCGAATGCTTTGCATCGTCAATCCAACATCTGAAGTGGCAGTATAGAATTTACTGAGATGCAGCCTCTGCAGGTGTCAGGGCTTTCATACTTCTTGTGCTTAGAGGAGCAGAGCTATTGTGAAGGAAGTTGTCAAGGAAGTGAGTTTGTGTTTATACAGAACGTACCGCCCCCACCTTCCATCAACCAATCATGTCAATGCGGAGCTATACGGAGCCCTCCGCATTGTTACAAAATTTGAGTCGCATGGCGATGCGGTACAGAGCTTGATTTGGCCTCTACATGCCTCCAGAGGTTCCACAATTGCATAACACCTTCCAAACTAAGCTTCAGACCACATTTTCAGATCAAGCTTGAATTGGCTTTCAGGCTTAGCTACAATAGTCAACAACTGTTGTCCCAACGCGAAAGAAACGGCCACAGACCAATGGTGAGCATCAATGGGTGTAACTTGATATCTGTATAGCTCCGCATTGACATGATTGGTCGAGTTTGCAGACGAAACAACAGTCTGCAAACTCACCAACAATGACGAGACAAACTACAGGGAGGTGAGGGGCCTGGAGGAGTGGTGCCAGGAAAATAACTTATCCCTCAACGTCAACAAAATGAAGGAGCTGATCGTGGACTTCAGGAGACAGCAGAGGGAGCACAACCCCATCCACATCGATGGGGCCGCAGTGGAGAAGGTGAAAAGCTTCAAGTTCCTCTGTGTACACATCACTAATAATTTTAACTGGTCCACCTACACAGACTGTGGTGAAGAACATCAGGAGGCTGAAGAAATTTAGCTTGGACCCTAAGACCCTCAACATTTTACAGATGCACAATTGAGAGCATCCTGTCAGAAAAACAGAAATAGCTTATTTACATAAGTATTCAGACCCTTTTCTATGAGACTTGAAAATGAGCTCAGGTGGATCCTGTTTCAATTGATCATCTCTAGGCTCTTCCTAGAGCTGGCCGCCCTGCCAAACTGAGAAGGGCTGGGGAGAAGGGCCTTGGTCAGGGAGGTGACCAAGAACTCGATGCTCCAGAGTTCCTCTGTGGAGATGGGAGAACCTTCCAGAAGGACAACCATCTCTGCAGCACTCCACCCATCAGGCATTTATGGTAGAGTGGCCAGACGGAAGCCACTCCTCAGTAAAAGGCACATGACAGCCTACTTGGAGTTTGCCAAAAGGCACCTAAAGAACTCTCAGACCATGAGAAGCAATATTCTCTGGTCTGATAAAACCAAGATTGAACTTGGGCTGAATGCCAAGAGTCACGTCTGGAGGAAACCTGGCACCATCCTTACGGTGATGCTGTGGGGATGTTTTTCAGAGGCAGGGACTGAGAGACTAGTCAGGACCGAGGGAAAGATGAACAGAGTAAAGTCCAAATCAAATCAAACTTTATTTGTCACATGCACCGAATACAACAAGTGTAGACCTTACTGTGAAATGCTTACTTACAAGCCCTGCCCAACAGTGCAGTTCAAGAAGAGTTAAGAAAATATTCACCAAATAAATGAAAGTAAAGAATGATAAAAAAGTAACACAATAAAATAACAATAACGAGGCTATATGCAGGGGGTACCGGTACCGAGTCAGTGTGCAGGGGTACAGGTTAGTTGAGGTAATTTGTACATGTAGGTAAGGGTGAAGTGACTATGTATAGATAATAAACAGCGAGTGGCAGCAGTGTACAAAACAAATAGGGGGAGGGGGTGTCAATATAAATAGTCTGGTGGCCATTTGTTTAATTGTTCAGCAGTCTTATGGCTTGGGTGTAGAAGCTGTAGAAGGAGTCTTTTGGTCCTAGACTTGGCACTCCGGTACCGCTTGCCGTGCGGTAGTAGAGAAAATAGTCCATGACTTGGGTGACTGGAGACTCTGACAATTTTATGGGCTTTCCTCTGACACCGCCTATTATATACATCCTGGAGCGCCTATTATATATGTCCTATATACGTCCTGCGCCTTACGGTCAGATGCCGAGCAGTTGCCATACCAGTCGGTGATGCAACCGGTCAGGATGCTCTCGGTGGTGCAGCTGTAGCACTTTTTGAGGATCTGGGAACCCATGCCAAATCTTTTCAGTGTCCTGAGGGGGAATAGGCTTTGTCGTGCCCTCTTCACGACCGTCTTGGTGTGTTTGGACGGGTTTGGATTTGGCCTCGCAGTCGTGGGTGAACAGGGAGTACAGGAGGGGACTAAGCACACACCCCAGTGTATAGGATCAGCATGACAAATGTGTTGTTGCCTACCCTTACCACCTGGGGGCGGCCCGTCAGGAAGTCAAGGATCCAGTTGCAGAGGGAGGTGTTTCGTCCCAGGGTCCTTAGCTTAGTGATGGGCTTCGTGAGCACTATGATGTTGAACGATGAGCTGTAGTCAATGAACAGCATTCTCATATAGGTGTTCCTTTTGTCCAGGTGGGAAAGGGCAGTGTGGAATGCGATTGAGATTGTGTCATCTGTGAATCTGTTGGGGCGGTATGCGAATTGGAGTGGGTCTAGGGTATCCGGGAGGATAATGTTGACGTAAGCCATGACCAGCCTTTCAAAGCACTTCATGGCTACCGACGTGAGTGCTGCAGGGCGGTAATCATTTTGGCAGGTTACCCTCGCTTCCTTGGGCACAGGGACTATGGTGGTCTGCTTGAAACATGTAGGTATTACAGACTCAGTCAGGGAGAGGTTGGAAATGTTAGTGAAGACACTTGCCAGTTGGCCTGCACATACTTTGAGTACATGTCCTGGTAATCCATCTGGCTCTGCGACTTCGTGAATGTTGACCTGTTTAAATGTCTTACTCACATTGGCTACCGAGAGCGTTATCACACAGTCATCCAGAACAGCTGGTGCTCTCATACATACTTCAGTTTTGATTGCCTCAAAGCGGGCATAAAAGGCATTTAGCTTGTCTGGTGGCTCGCGACACTGGGCAGCTCGAATCTGGGTTTCCCTTTCTAGTCCGTAATAGTTTTCCAGCCCTGCCACATCCGACGAGTGTCAGAGCTGGTGTAGTAGGATACAATCTTAATTCTGTATTGACGCTTTGCTTGTTTAATTAATCGTCTGAGCAGGATTTCTTAGCAGGATTTCTTATAAGCATCCAGATTAGTGTAATCACTGTGGGGACAACGTCATTGGTGCACTTATTGATGAAGCCGATGACTGAGGTGGTATACTTCTCAATTCCATTGGATGAATCCCAAAACATGTTCCAGTCTGTGCTAGCACAACAGTCCTGTAGCGTAGCATCTTCGTCATCTGACCACTTCCGTATTGAGCTAGTCACTGGTACATCCTGCTTTAGTTTTTGCTTGTAAGCAGGAATCAGGAGGATATAATTATGGTCAGATTTTACAAATGGAGGGCGAAGGAGAGCTTTGTATGAATCTCTGTGTGTGAAGTAAAGGTGGTCTAGAGTTTTTTTTCCTCTGTGTGCACATGTGACATGTGGTAAAAATGTGTTAAAACTGATTTAAGTTTGCCTGCATTAAAGTCCCTGGCCACTAGGAGCGCCACTTCTGGATGAGCTTGTTTTTTTTTGTTTTTTTTTTCTGGATTTTCTTGTTTGCTTATGGCCTTATAGAGTTAGTTGAGTGCAGTCTTAGTGCCAGCATCGGTCTGTGGTGGTAAATTGACGGCTACGAATAATATAGATGAGAACTTTCTTTGTAGATAGTGTGGTCTATAGCTTATCACAAGGTACTCGCCTGAGGCGAGCAATACCTCGAGACTTCTTTAATATTAGACATCACGCACAAGCTGTTATTGACAAATAGACACACACCCCCACCCCTCGTCTTACCAGATGTAGCTTCTCTGTTCTGCCGGTGCATGGAAAATCCCGCCAGCTCTATATTATCCATGTCATTGTTCAGCCACGACTCAGTGAAATATAAGAAATTACAGTTTTTAATGTCCCGTTGGTAGGATAATCTTAAATCGTAGGTCATCAATTTTATTTTCCAACGATTGCACATTAGCCAATAGAAAGGATGGCAATGGGAGTTTACTCATTCGCCTATGAATTCTCAGAAGGCAGCCCGACACCCACCCCCTTTTTCTCAGTCTTTTCTTCACGCAAACGACAGGGATTTGGGCCTGTTCCAGGGAAAACAGTATATCCTTCTCGTCAAACTCGTTAAAGGAAAAAGCTTCTTCCAGTTCGAGGTGAATAATCGCTGTTCTGATGTCAGCAACATTATGTAGAAAATAAGTTTAAAAATAAGTTACAAACAACGCAAAACAAAATTAACAAAATAGCACAGTTGGTTAGGAGCATGTAAAACATCAGCCATCCTCTTGGGTAACATTTTAACAACAGATCCTGCCTCCCGAATTGCGCAGTGCTAGTAGTGCATCGCAGCTAGAGTTTCTGGGTTCGAGTCCAGGCTCTTTCGCAGCCGGCCGCGACCGGGAGACCCATGGTGCGGCGTAAAATTAGCCCAGCACCGTCCGAGTTAGGGGAGGTTTTGGCCGGCAGGGATGTCCTTGTCCCATCGCACACTAGCAACTCCTGTGTCGGACCAGGCACAGTTCACGCTGATACGGTCGCCCAGTGTACCATGTTTCCTCCGAAACATTGGTGCAGCTGGATTCCAGGTTAAATGGGCATTGCGTCAAGAAGCAGTGCGGCTTGGTTGGGTTGTGTTTCGGGGAAGCACGGCTCTCGACCTTCGCCTCTCCCGAGTCTGTACGGGAGATGCAGCGATGAGGCAAGACTGTAACTACCAACTGGACACCACAAAATTGGGGAGAAAAAGGGGTTACGTTTTTTATTTTTTATAAATCCTTCATGAAAACCTGCTCCAGGACATCAGACTGGGGCGAAGGTTCACCTTGCAACAGAGCAACGACCCCAAGCACAAAGCCAAGACAAAGCAGGAGTGGCTTTGGGACAAGTCTCTGAATATCATTGAGTGACCCAGCCAGAGCCTAGACTGGAAGCCGATCGAACACTTCTGGAGAGACCTGAAAATAGCTGAGTACCACAGTGCCTTTGGGAAAGAATTCAGACCCCTTGACTTTTTCCACATTTTGTTAGGTTACAGCCTTATTCTAAAATGTATTATATTGTTTTTTCACCCATCGTCAATCTACACATAATACCCCACAATGGCAAATCAAAAACAGGTTTTCGCAATTTTTGGTAATTTATAAAAAATGTAATAAAAACTGAAATATCACATTTACATAAGTATTCAGACCCTTTACTCAGTACTTTGTTGAATCACCTTTGGCAGAAATTACAGCTTCAAGTCTTCTTATCCCAATCCGTAAACTTGGGCAGATATCATCCTGACCAATTTGCCCTCTAAATACACCTCTGCTGTTTTCAACCAGGATCTCAGCGATCACTGCCTCATTGCCTGCGTCCGTTATGGGTCCGCGGTCAAATGACCACCCCTCATCACTGTCAAACGCTCCCTAAAAGACTTCTGCAGGCCTTTCTAATCGACCTGGCCTGGGTATCCTGAAAGGATATTGACCTCATCCCATCAGTAGAGGATGCCTGGTTGCTCTTTAAAAGTGCTTTCCTCACCATCTTAAATAAGCATGCCCTTTTCAAAACAAAATTGAACTAAGAACCGATATAGCCCTTGGTTCACTCCAGACTTGACTGCCCTTGACCAGCACAAAAATACCCTGTGGAGTTCTGCACTAGCATCGAATAATCCCCGCGATATGCAACTTTTCAGGGAAGTCAGGAACCAATACACACTGTCAGTTAGGAAAGCAAAGGCTAGCTTTTTCAAACAGAAATTTGCATCCTGTAGCACTAATTCCAAAAGTTATGGGACACTGTAAAGTCCTTGGAGAATAAGAGCACCTCCTCCCAGCTGCCCACTGCACTGAGACTAGGAACCACTGTCACCACTAAAAATCCACGATTATTGAGAATTTCGATAAGCATTTCTCTAAGGCTGGCCATGCTTTCTACCTGGCTACCCCAACCAATAGCTCTGCACCCCCTGCAGCAACTGGCCCAAGCCCTCCCACTTCTCCTTCACCCAAATCCAGACAGCTGATGTTCTGAAAGAGTTGCAAAACCTGGATCCCTACAAATCAGCTGGGCTAGACAATCTGGACCCTCTCTTCCTGAAATGATCTGCTGCAATTGTTGCAACCCCTATTACCAGTCTGTTCAACCTCTCTTTCGTATCGTCTGAGATTCCTAAAGATTGGAAAGATGCCGCGGTCATCCCCCTCTTCAAAGGGGGAAACAGTCTAGACCCAAACTGTTACAGACCTATATCCATCCTGCCCTGCCTTTCTAAAGTCTTCGAAAGCCAAGTGAACAACCAGATCATCGACCATTTTGAATCCCATCGTACCTTCTCCGCAATGCAATCTGGTTTCCAAGCTGGTCACGGGTGCACCTCAGCTCAAGGAACTAAACAATATCATAACCGCCATTGATTAAAGACAGACTGTGCAGCCGTCTTCATCGACCTGGCCAAGGCTTTCGACCTTGTCTATCATCATATTCTTATCGGCAGACTCAACAGCCTTGGTTTCTCAAATGACTGCCTTCCCTGGTTCACTACTTCTCAGATACAATTCAGTGTGTCAAATCAGAGGGCCTGTTGTCCGAACCTCTGGAAGTCTCTATGGGGGGTGCCACAGGGTTAAATTCTCGGGCCGACTCTTTTCTCTGTATATATCAATGATGTAGCTCTTGCTGTGGGTGATTCTTTGATCCACCTCTACGCAGACGACACCATTCTGTATACAT
Organism: Oncorhynchus mykiss; assembly: GCF_057628025.1. Taxonomy (NCBI): domain Eukaryota; kingdom Metazoa; phylum Chordata; class Actinopteri; order Salmoniformes; family Salmonidae; genus Oncorhynchus; species Oncorhynchus mykiss. The sequence continues at coordinate 59,285,840 of NC_143028.1, read as the reverse complement.
CTGGTCCTTCTTTAGACGATGTGTTAACAAACCTCTAAACAAGCTTCAATGCCATACAGCTATCCTTCCGTGGCCTCCAACGGCTCTTAAATGCTAGTAAAATGAAATGCCTGCTCTTCAACCGATTGTCGCCCGCACCCACCCGCCCAACTAGCATCACTACTCTGGACGGTTCTGACTTAGAATATGTGGACAACTATAAATACCAAGGTGTTTGGTTAGACTGTAAACTCTCCTTCCAGACTCACATTAAGCATCTCCAATCCAAAATTAAATCTAGAATCGGTTTCCTATTTCGCAACACAGCCTCCTTCACTCATGCTGCCAAACTTACCCTCATAGAACTGACTATCCTACCGATCCTTGACTTCGGCGATGTCATTTACAAAATAGCCTCCAACACTCTACTCAGAAAATTGGATTCCGTCTATCACAGCGCCATCCGTTTTGTCACCAAAGCCCCATATACTACCCACCACTGCAACCTGTATGCTCTCGTTGGCTGGTCCTCGATACATATTCGTTGTCAAACCCACTGGATCCATGTCATCTATAAGTCCTTGCTAGGTATAGCGCCACCTTATCTCAGCTCACTGGTCACCATAGCAGCACCCACTCGTAGCATGCGCTATATTTCACTGGTCATTCCCAAAGCCAACACCTACTTTGGCCGCCTTTCCTTCCAGTTCTCTGCTGCCAATGACTGGAACGAATTGCAAAAATCACTGAAATTGGAGAATTATATCTCTCTCACTAACTATAAGCGTCAGCTGTCTGAGCAGCTAAACAATCACTGCAGCCCATCTGTAAATAGCCCATCCAACCAACTACCTACCTCATCCCCATATTTGTTTTTGTTTTTCTGCTCTTTTGCACACCATTATTTCGACTTGCACATCCTCATCTGCACATATATCACTCCAGTGTAAATTGCTAAATTGTAATTACTTCACCACTATTGGCTTATTTATTGCTTACTTCATTTGCACACACTGGTTACAGATTTTTTTTATTGTGTTATTGACTCTACGCTTGTTTATCCCATGTGTAACTCTGTGTTGTTGTTTGTGTCGCACTGTTTTGCTTTATCTTGGCCAGGTTGCAGTTGTAAATGAGAACTTGTTCTCAACTGGCCTACCTGGTTAAATAATGGTGTGAAAAAAAAAAAAGTATGACGCTACAAATTAAATCAAATTACATTTTATTGGTCACATACACATACATATTTAGCAGATGTTATTGTGGCGAAATACTTTCCTAGTGTTCCTAGCTCCAACAGTGGAGTATTATCAAACAAATCACAACAATACACACAAATCTAAAAGTAAATAATGGAATTTTGAAAAATATAAAATATTAGGACGAACAATGTCGGAGCGGCATTGACTAATATAGAGTAGAATATAATACAGTATATACATATGAAATGAGTAAAGCAGTATATAAACATTATTGAAGTGACCAGTGTCAAGATGCAGGTTTGAGTTACCGAGTGGTAGCCGGCTAGTGACGGCTATTTAACAGTCTGATGGCCTTGAGACAGAAGCTGTTTTTCAGACTCTCGGTCCCAGCTTTGAGGGGTGAACAGGCAGTGGCTCGGGTGGTTGCTGTCCTTGATGATATTTTTGGCCTTCCTGTGACATCGGGTGCTGTAGGTGTCCTGGAGGGCAGGCAGTATTCCCCCGGTGATGCATTGAGCAGACCGCACAACCCTCTGGAGATCCCTGCAGTTGTGGGCGGTGATACATCCTGACAGGATGATCTCAATTGTGCATCTGTAGAAGTTTGTAAGGGTCTTAGGGGCCAAGCCAAATTTATTCAGCCTCCTGAGGTTGAAGAGGCGCTATTGCGCCTTCTTCACCACACTGTCTGTGTGGATGTACCATTTCAGATTGTTAGTGATGTGTACGCCAAGGAATTTTAAGTTTTCCACCTTCTCCGCTGATGTCCCATCAATGTGGATGGGGGCATGTACCCTCTTCTTTTTCCTGAAGTCCACAATCAGTTTTGTTGGCGTTTAGGGAGAGGTTATTTTCCTGGCACCACTCCTCCAGGGCCCTCACCTCCTCCCTGTAGGCTGTATCAGCATTGTTGGTAATCAGACCTATTATAGCGGCGTCGTCTGCAAACTTGATGATTGAGCTGGAGGCGTGTGTAGCCACACAGTCATGGGTGAACAGGGAGTACAGGAGGGGGCTGAGCACGCCCCTTGTGTGGCCCCTGTGTTGAGGATCAGTGAAGTGGAGGTGTTATTTCCTACCTTCACCACCTGTGGGGGGGCCGTCAGGAAGTCCAGGACCCAGTTGCACAGGGCGGGGTTCAGACCCAGGGTCCCGAGCTTGATGATGAGCTTGGATGGCACTATGGTGTTGAAGGCTGAGCTGAGCATTCTTACGTACATGGGTAATCCTCTTGTCCAGCTGGGATAGGTTAGTCTGCAGTGCAATGGCAATTGCATCGTCTGTAGATCTATTGGGGCGGTAAGCCAGTTGAAGTAGGTGTAGGCTAGGGTGTCAGGTGAGGTGATATGGACTAGCCTCTCAAAGCACTTCATGTTGACAGAAGTGAGTGCTACGGGGCGATAGTCATTTAGTTCAGTTACCTTTGCTTTCTTGGGTACAGCAACAATTGTGGACATCTTAAAGCAAGTGGGGACAGCAGACTGGGCAAGGGAGAGATTGAATATGTCCGTAAACACTCCAGCCAGCTGGTCAGTGCATGCTCTGAGGATGCGGCTAGGGATGCCGTCTGGACCGGCAGCCTTGCGAGGGTTAATGCGCTTAAGTCTTATGTCGGCCACGGAGAATGAGAGCCCATAGTCCTTGGGAGCGGGCCGCGTCGATGGCGCTGTGTTATTCTCAAAGCGGGCGAAGAAGGTGTTTAGCTTGTCCAGGAGCAAGACGTCGGTGTCCACAACGTGGCTGGTTTTCCCTTTGTAAGACGTGCTTGTCTGTAGACCCTGCCACATACGTCTCGTGTTTGAGCCGTTGAATTGCGACTCCATTTTGTCTCTGTACTAATGTTTTGCCTATTTGATTGCCTTATGGATAATAACTACACTGTTTGTATTCGACCATATTCCCAGTCACCTTGCCATGGTTAATGCTACCATCTATCCACGGTTTCTGGTTTGGGTAGGTTTTAATAGTCACAATGGGAACAACATCCCCTATAAACTTCCTGATGAACTCAGTCACCGTGTCCATTAATACATCAATGTTATTCTCCGAGGCTACCTGGAACATATCCCAGTCCACGTGATTCAAACAACCTTGAAGCATGGATTCCGATTGGTCAGACCAGCGTTGAATAGACCTTAGCACGGGTACTTCCTGTTTGAGTTTCTGCCTATAGGAAGGGAGGAGCAAAAAGGAGTCGTGAACTGATTTTCAGAAGGGAGGGCGGGCGGGGGAGGGCCTTGTAGGCATCCAGGAAGAGAGACCACTATTTTCCCAGCACGAGAACTACAGTCAATGTGTTGATAGAACTTTGTTGTGATATCGGCTTGAGGGGGAATATACATGATCGTGACTATAACCGAAGAGAATTCTCTTGGGAGGTAATATGGTCGACAATTGATTGTGAGATATTCTAGGTCGGGTGAACAAAAGGACTTGAGTTTCTGTATGTGTTAATTGGATTTATCTGTTAATTGAATGATTCAAATATTCCACCCTGAAACCATATAATTGTATGGAATTTATTAGAATGTATAAAATTATAATCAATAAATGTGTAGTTCTAGTCAGAATTAGGGTAAAACAATATAGATAATGTTTGTCTTTACGCTATTTTAAAGACAGACTGTCTGAGCAAAATTCGGCGCCGACCTGACTCGAGATTTGGGAGAGAACGGGGAATACGTCTCAAGGTCTCCCTAATCTCTGTCGGCTGGGTAGTGATGTGTGTAGGATACCTTCTGTTAGTGTGAATGTGTGTGCGTAGCAGGACATTGTGTGCTAATTTTAGTGTGAATGTGTGTGCGCACGGTTGTGTGAATGTGTTTGCGTGAGAAGCCAGTATAAAATGAATTGTTTTGTATTCTTGACTTTAAAACGTTCCCGTGAATTAACCTTATTGACTATTTTTGCTTCATTTCTATCAGTATTGACTATTTCTGCTTCATTTCTATCAGTATCTTACAAATCCGGATCTAGCAGACTGAGTAGTTTGATTGAATTGGTTTATGAACATCGAGAACATAATTATCACAATCACACCATGAGTGGTTAATCATAAAACATACATCACCGTCATTCTTCTTGTTGGAGAGTTCTTTATTTCTGTTTGCACGATGTACTGAGCACCCAGCTGGCTGTATGGACAGGGACAGTATATCCGGAGAGAGCCATGATTCCGTGAAACAAAGTATGTTACAATCCCTGAGATCCTCACCCTGAGCTTGTCTACTTTATTTTCCAGAACATTGGCGAGTAATATACTCAGAATCGGTGGGTGGTGTGTGCGCCTTCTGAGTTGGACTAGAAGTCCACTCCAAATACCTCTTCTCCACCGGTGGCGTCTTGGAGCAGCTTCTGGGGCAAGTTCAATTTGCCTGGGGGGTGCGAACAAAGGATCCAATTCTGCAAAGTTGTATTTCTGGTCATAAAGCTTGTGAGTTACCGCCGCTCTGATATCCAAAAGTTATTTCTGGCTGTATGTAATAACACAAAACGTTCTGTGCTAATAATGGAAGAAATAAGATGCAAAAAAAATAATATTGCAAAGTTGCTAAGGAGCTAGAAGCAGAGCTGCCATGTCTGTCAGCGCCATCTTGCCATTGTTGGTACACTGTTTAGAGTGAGCTCATTTTAGCTAAATCTATAATTTGTCATGACGATAGAAAAAAGGACGGATGTGTTCTAGACAAGTTTGGCCTTCTATTGGCTAATTTGGCGATCTGGAGTGCAGGTAATTATTTTAAAAGGTACTGTGTAATCCCACATCCCAAGTGATAAGAATTAAATAACTATGACGCGTTCCTAAACGATTTCCTGATCTTCAAAGGCGGACCACTTAGAAGTTAAATTATGGGGACATTTCTTTTTTTACCCACTGATTGAACATAGGCTTTCACCAGACTGACAGGAGTTGAATGATTTTTATTTATGGGACTCCATAACGTTGTGGCTGTAGGTGCTACAAAGCAAAGCCTTATTCTAAAATGTATTAAATCGTCACCCCCCCTCATCAATCTACTCATCAATCCCTCATCAATCTACACACCCATAATGACAGAGCAAAAACAGGTTTTTAGACATTTTTGCATATGTAAAAAATATAAAAAACAGGTCACATTTACATAAATATTTAGCAATTACAGCCTTAATTATTCTTGAGTACATGCTTAGATTACCTGTATTTGGGGAGTTTCTCACATTCTTCTCTGCAGATCTTCTCAAGCTCTCTCAGGTTGGATTGGGAGCGAATGCTGCACAGCTATTTTCAGGTCTCTTTAGAGATGTTTGATCGGGTTCCAGTCCGGGCTCTGGCTGGGCCACTCAAGGACATTCAGAGACTTGTTCCGAAGCCACTCCTGCATTGTCTTGGCTGTGTGCTTAGGGTCATTGTCCTGTTGGAAGGTGAACCTTCGCCCCAGTCCTGAGCAGGTTTTCATCAAGGATCTTACTTTGCTCTGTTAATCTTTCCCTCGATCCTGACTAGTCTCCCAGTCCCTGCCACTGAAAAACATCCCCACAGCATGATGCTGGCACCTCCACCACGCTTCACCATAGGGATGGTACTAGGTTTCCTCCAGACGTGACGCTTGGCATTCAGGCAAAAGAGTTCAGTCTTGGTTTCATTAGACCAGAGAATCTGGTCAGAGTCCGTTAGAGGACACTCAAGTGCCTTTTACTGAGGAGTGGCTTCCGTCTGGCCACTCAACTATAAAGGCCTGATTGGTGGAGTGCTGCAGAGATGGTTGTCCTTCTGCAAGGTTCTCCCATCTCCAGATAAACCTGGATCTCTGTCAGTGACCATCAGGTTCTTGGTCACCTCCCTTACCAAGGCCCCTCTCCCACAATTGCTCAATCTGGCCAGCTTTAGGAAGAGACTTGGTGGTTCCCAACTTCTTCCTTTTTAAGAATGATGGAGGCTACTGTGTTCTTGGGGATCTTCAAATGCTGCAGAAAGTGTCACTGTCGACTGTGGACCTTACATACAGGTGTGTGACTTTCCAAATTATGTCCAATCACTTGAATTTACCACAGGTGGACTCCAATCAAGTTGTAGAAACATCAAGGGTGATCAATGGAGACAGGATGCACCTGAGCTCAACTTCGAGTCTCATAGCAAAGTGTTTGAATATTAATGTAAGTAACGTATCTGTTTTTATTTGTAATACATTTGCAAACATTTCTAAAAACCTGTTTTCTCTTTGTTATTATGGGATATTGTGTGTAGCTTGATGAGGAAAAAAATAATTCAATGCATTTTAGAATAAGGCTGTAACGTAACATAATGGGGATAAAGTCAAGGGGTCTGAATACTTCCAAATGCACCCTATATACAAAGGTACGTGGACACCCCTTCAAATTTGTTGGTTCGTCTATTTCAGCCACACCTGTATAAAATGGAGCGCACAGCTATACCGTCTCCATAGACACACATTGGCAGTAGAATGGCCTTACCGAAGAACTTGGTAACTTTCAACGTGGCACCGTCATAGGATGCCATCTTTCCAACAAGTCAGCTTGTCAAAAGGAAGGAGAGAGCAGGGACCGTGAGAGGTGGTTGGGAAAAAATCATTGAATGGTCATCCAACTTGGAATTCCAAGTCAGAAACTCTGCCTTCTTACTACATCTCAGACTTTTCAACCTGAAGATCACTGACGTCGTGATTTGACCTCGTTGACCATCAGACGCAGTCCAGTTAAACAAAAAAAGCTAATTATTTCAATTCATGCTCCACAGTGCCTCACAAGTGCTAAACCAATTGATCTATTTTGTTATCAAAGCTCCAGTTTTGAAATATAATATAATCTGATTAACAATATTGACAAGGCAATAATATAGCCAATATGCTGTGATACTGTATTAGGCCTATTGCCCAAACCTCATTCCTACAAAACTGTTAGTGTGAGGTTAATGTAAAAATAAATTATATGAGCAGGAGATCTCAGCTTGCTTTTTGACTGCGAAAGTTATCTTGACTCAGAAAAGGTTGGTGACCACAGTTCTAGACGGTTCTGTGCTTCCAACTTTGTGTCAACGGTTTGGGGAAGCCCTTTCTTGTTTCAGCATGACAATGTCCCAGTGCACAAAGCGAGATCCGTACAGAAATGGTTGGTCAAGATTGGTGTGGAAGAACTTGACTGGCCTGCACACAGCCCTGACCTCAACACATTTGGGATGAATTGGACCACAGACTTCAAGCCAGGCCTAATGGCCTAACATCCGTGCCCGACCGTACTAATGCTCCTGGCTGAATGGAAGCAAGTCCCGCAGCAATGTTCCAACATCTAGTGGAAGAGGGGAGGCTGTTACAGCAGAAAAGGGGAGTTAACATACTTTTGGTCATGTAGTGTATCAGCTAACATTACATTTTGAATTCCATACTGTAGCTAGATCACCTGGCATGTGCTGCACAATAGTGAGTGACTCACAAGGCTCCGGTCTCTCATTGTTGTGTGGTTGTAAACAAACATCATGTGACTGGGGACTACCGGTAAGCTTCATAATGAAAAATGTGACAGGTGAAATGAAGAAAGAGTTATTCTTTATCTCCAAGTTGACTGCAGGTTTTTACTTAAAAAGTGTCATTTAGGAGGTAACCTGTGCCTTCCACATCAAGGATGCTCCAGTCTCTGCTTTGGATCATCTCAAATACATTTCTGTTACACATCTTCATAATTGGAGCCTCACAAGGCCATACAGGCACTGACCAGAAGGGTGCGAGAGTTCAGTAGCCCTGAGAGTCTGGTTTACTCAGCGTTCTCAAGACCTCTTTCAACTGGCAATTATTTTCAGAGCATTAGTAATCTGCAAATGACTAATTACTGATGCCGGAGCCAGTAAAGTTGCTAAGTGTTACTTGTTGAAAAGGTCTGACTGTTGCCTGAAGTGCTTCTCATCCTGGCAGCTTACTGAGGGTAATTCTTAGTTGCTACATATAGCCTAGCAGTGCCATTATGTAATAAACAACAAGAATATTCAGGGAATATTGTTTTGCCAGTTGCTATGTTCCCTTCAACAAAATCCAATCTGTCTCTCTGAGATTGCAAGTTGGTGAATCCGTAACATCCTCCATGTGAATGAAACCAGGCATGGTTGGTTTTGTGCCGGACTGGAGCCGGTCTGTTTCTCTGCAGCACTGATATCAATGTCTTGGGCGTCTGTAGACCTCAGCCCTGGCTGAGACAGACTTCCCCAGAAGGAAATCACAGAGCATGAGAGAAAGGAGAGGGAGAATGCAGAGACTAGTCACCCATGAGGCTTTTGTTGCCACAGTTGAGTGGTGTAAAAGCAGACTGTGCTACTCCCAGCTTTGTGCCGGGCCATGGTTCATCACCACACTCAGTACACATGAGCTCCCTGTGTGAATAGGCAGGACTGTGGGGGAATCACCACAACAACACCCCCTCAGAGTCGCCTGTGTACACTCAGTTCCCACCCACTGTAGACCCAGGAGGCGTCTAACATGGCACTCTATTCCCTTTTTATAGTGTGCTATTTTTTTTAACATAGTCAAAGGGTGCACAGTAGTGCACTATTTAGGGAATAGGGTGCCAATTGGAATGAAGTTCCAGGAAGTGTGACAATAGAAATCATCAGGGCCTCAGAGAATATGGAGATTTAGTCTTATGCAAGGCTTAATGAGCAGGCTCTCTCCTCAGTCCCATGGAAATCCTATAGATGTCAAACAAAGCTCTGTGTGGCTGTGCAACACATGATTTCCTTTCACTTCTTGGGCCAGTTGGATTTGCCTCACATGTCTTTGGACTTGCGTACTGTCTTTTGATTTGACAGAGTAAATTGTGGAATGTGCCAGCCTTTAAAACATTTTTAAAAATTGAAAGTATCTACAAATAATTTTCTTCTCTAGGTCTTCTATGCACTTAGGCAAGACAACAGATACTAGCCTACTTTTAGGTTATAACTACTTTACTACCAGGCTCATTTATAAACGTGAAGCAACTGGGGTTTACACTGTGTTAATAATTGAATTGACTGAACCAGATAAAGTTCTCCTTCTTAATTGCTGCTGTCTTGGTGCTTGGTGTGTTGGTGAATTGATACCCTGCTGTATGGGAATTGTGGGGGCTTGTTCAGGGTCCCTAAGCACCAACATTCTTTGAGAGCCTGAGTGAATATCGAGATTCTGAGCATGTGTCAGCCATGCAGTGGTGAAGCAGGTGCTGTGTCCACACATTCTGATTCCCACCACTATGTTTCCCTCCCTGGTGGGCACTGTGCATTGTGGCTCTTCCGCTGGTTCACACACTCACTCATAATAGGCTATGCTTCCTTATACCAAAGATATGACTGCACTTGAAACTGCAATCAGAGGATTTCAAATATTACAGGAAATAGCCCAGTTATTTCCTTTATATTATTTCCTCTCACCTTGATACTGAATACTGCATTGTTGGGAAAGAGCTTGCAAGTAAGCATTTCACTGTTCTGTTTTACATCTACTGTATACAGTGCATGTGACAAAGTTGAAACTTGAAACTCATTGAAAATGACTAAAGTGTTTGATGGTTTACCAGGTTTACATTCTCCATGGAATAGCTCTCTGTGATGTCACTGCCAGATCATGTAAATAGTTTGTTATCGGCAGCAGGTAACCTAGCAGTTAAGAGCATTGAGCCAGTAACCGAAAGGTTGCTGGTTCAAATCCCCGAGCTGGCAAGGTGCAAAAAAGCTGCTGTTCTGCCCCTTGAGCAAGGCAGTTAACCACCACCAACAACTGCTCCCAGGGCACCAATGATGTGGATGTCAATTTAATGCATTCAGTTGTGCAACTGACCAGGTATCCCCCCTTTTCTCTGTTATTTGAGGTTCTCTAAGCTGCTGTATTTTAAAACCAAATGCATAACTAATTTGGATAGGCCTCGTTCCAAGACAATTAACTGAAACAGTCAGGAGAGGGCAGTAAATGTACATTCTAACAAATCAGTGAATGTTTCTGTTTTAAAAGTGATGCAGCTTGTGTATAAACATGGTAAAGTAACTACTTATTAATATTTGTGTGGTTCTCATTAACAAACCTTTAGTATGCATGCCCTACTGAGCTGTTGCCAAATCCCAAAGTTTTTGCCATAATAACATTTCTGTGAAGATATAGGGAAAAACAGACTTAAAGCTAAATGAGGATTCACTCTCATTTGTTCTGTTAAAATGGTATCAACCTATGGCGTGTCGAGAATGTGGGGCGTGTCGAGAACGTGGACAATAATGTAGAGTGTGGGTGAAGAGAATTGATCAACAAAAAAAGAGGGTGCAGAGGATCATGTTGAGGAGCTGAGATGGAGTCCAATTAAGTATTGAGCACGCAACTCCCTGCTCACGGTATACTTGCCTGTGCTCGCAAATCTACAATGACATGTTAATAAAATATGATTGGCAGCTTTTTGTTACAATGCCATTGATTGGCTAGCTAAATGTAATGCTTGAACCATACATGACGTTTACATCCCCAAGTATTTTGATTTTACCTTTATTTAACCAGGTAGGCCACTTGAGAACAAGTTCTCATTTACAATTGCGACCTGGCCAAGATAAAGCAAAGCAGTGCGACACAAACAACAACACAGAGTTACACATGGAATAAACAAATGTACAGACAATAAAACAATAGAAAAAATCTATATACAGTGTGTGCAAATGAAGTAAGATTAGGGAGGTAAGGCAATAAATGGGCCGTAGTGGAGAAGTAATTACAATTTGTCAATTAAACACTGGAGTGATATATGTGCCGAAGATGAATATGCAAGTAGAGATACTGGGGTGCAAAGGAGAAAAAAATAAAAATAACAATATGGGGATGAGGTACTTGGATGGGCAAGTTACAGATTGGCTATGTACAGGTGTAATGATCTGTGAGCTGCTCTGACAGCTGATGCTTAAAGTTAGTGAGGGAGATATGAGTCTCCAGCTTCAGTGATTTTTGCAGTTCGTTCCAGTCATTGGCAGCAGAGAACTGGAAGGAAAGGCGGACAAAGAAGGAATTGACTTTGGGGGTGACCAGTGAAATATACCTGCTGGAGCGCGTGCTACGGGTGGGTGCTGCTATTGTGACCAGTGAGCTGAGATAAGGTGTGGCTTTACCTAGCAAAGACTTATAGATGACCTGGAGCCAGTGGGTTTGGCGACGAATATGAAGCGAGGGCCAGCCAACGAGAGCATATAGGTCGCAGCGGTGGCTAGTATATGGGGCTTTGGTGACCAAACAGATGGCACTGTGATAGACTGAATCCAATTTTCTGAGTAGAGTGTTGGAGGCTATTTTGTAAATGACATCGCCGAAGTCAAGGATCGGTAGGATAGTCAGTTTTACGAGGGTATGTTTGGCAGCATAAGTGAAGGATGCTTTGTTGCAAAATAGGAAGCCGATTCTAGATTTAATTTTGGATTGGAGATGCTTAATATGAGTCTGGAAGGAGAGTTTACAGTCTAACCAGACACCTAGGTATTTGTAGTTGTCCCCATATTCTAAGTCAGAACCGTCTAGAGTAGTGATGTCGGTCGGGCAGGGTGGCAGGTGCGGGCAACAATCCGTTGAAGAGCATGCATTTAGTTTTACTAGCATTTAAGAGCAGTTGGAGGCCACGGAAGGAGAGTTGTATGGCATTGAAGCTTGTTTGGAGGTTTGTTAACACAGTTTCCAAAGAAGGGCTTGAAGTATACAGAATGGTGTCGTCTGCATAGAGGTGGATCAGAGAATCACCAGCAGCAAGAGCGACATCATTGATGTATACAAAGAAAAGAGTCAGCCCCAGAATTTAACCCTGTGGCACCCCCATAGAGACTGCCAGAGTTCCAGACAACAGGCCCTCCGATTTGACACACTGAACTCTGAAAAGAGTCAGCCCCAGAAATTAACCCTGTGGCACCCCCATAGAGACTGCCAGAGGTCCAGACAACAGGCCCTCCGGTTTGACACACTGAACTCTGAGAAGTAATTGGTGAACCACAGCTATACCGTCTCCATAGACACACATTGGCAGTAGAATGGCCTTACCGAAGAACTTGGTAACTTTCAACGTGGCACCGTCATAGGATGCCATCTTTCCAACAAGTCAGCTTGTCAAAAGGAAGGAGAGAGCAGGGACCGTGAGAGGTGGTTGGGAAAAAATCATTGAATGGTCATCCAACTTGGAATTCCAAGTCAGAAACTCTGCCTTCTTACTACATCTCAGACTTTTCAACCTGAAGATCACTGACGTCGTGATTTGACCTCGTTGACCATCAGACGCAGTCCAGTTAAACAAAAAAAGCTAATTATTTCAATTCATGCTCCACAGTGCCTCACAAGTGCTAAACCAATTGATCTATTTTGTTATCAAAGCTCCAGTTTTGAAATATAATATAATCTGATTAACAATATTGACAAGGCAATAATATAGCCAATATGCTGTGATACTGTATTAGGCCTATTGCCCAAACCTCATTCCTACAAAACTGTTAGTGTGAGGTTAATGTAAAAATAAATTATATGAGCAGGAGATCTCAGCTTGCTTTTTGACTGCGAAAGTTATCTTGACTCAGAAAAGGTTGGTGACCACAGTTCTAGACGGTTCTGTGCTTCCAACTTTGTGTCAACGGTTTGGGGAAGCCCTTTCTTGTTTCAGCATGACAATGTCCCAGTGCACAAAGCGAGATCCGTACAGAAATGGTTGGTCAAGATTGGTGTGGAAGAACTTGACTGGCCTGCACACAGCCCTGACCTCAACACATTTGGGATGAATTGGACCACAGACTTCAAGCCAGGCCTAATGGCCTAACATCCGTGCCCGACCGTACTAATGCTCCTGGCTGAATGGAAGCAAGTCCCGCAGCAATGTTCCAACATCTAGTGGAAGAGGGGAGGCTGTTACAGCAGAAAAGGGGAGTTAACATACTTTTGGTCATGTAGTGTATCAGCTAACATTACATTTTGAATTCCATACTGTAGCTAGATCACCTGGCATGTGCTGCACAATAGTGAGTGACTCACAAGGCTCCGGTCTCTCATTGTTGTGTGGTTGTAAACAAACATCATGTGACTGGGGACTACCGGTAAGCTTCATAATGAAAAATGTGACAGGTGAAATGAAGAAAGAGTTATTCTTTATCTCCAAGTTGACTGCAGGTTTTTACTTAAAAAGTGTCATTTAGGAGGTAACCTGTGCCTTCCACATCAAGGATGCTCCAGTCTCTGCTTTGGATCATCTCAAATACATTTCTGTTACACATCTTCATAATTGGAGCCTCACAAGGCCATACAGGCACTGACCAGAAGGGTGCGAGAGTTCAGTAGCCCTGAGAGTCTGGTTTACTCAGCGTTCTCAAGACCTCTTTCAACTGGCAATTATTTTCAGAGCATTAGTAATCTGCAAATGACTAATTACTGATGCCGGAGCCAGTAAAGTTGCTAAGTGTTACTTGTTGAAAAGGTCTGACTGTTGCCTGAAGTGCTTCTCATCCTGGCAGCTTACTGAGGGTAATTCTTAGTTGCTACATATAGCCTAGCAGTGCCATTATGTAATAAACAACAAGAATATTCAGGGAATATTGTTTTGCCAGTTGCTATGTTCCCTTCAACAAAATCCAATCTGTCTCTCTGAGATTGCAAGTTGGTGAATCCGTAACATCCTCCATGTGAATGAAACCAGGCATGGTTGGTTTTGTGCCGGACTGGAGCCGGTCTGTTTCTCTGCAGCACTGATATCAATGTCTTGGGCGTCTGTAGACCTCAGCCCTGGCTGAGACAGACTTCCCCAGAAGGAAATCACAGAGCATGAGAGAAAGGAGAGGGAGAATGCAGAGACTAGTCACCCATGAGGCTTTTGTTGCCACAGTTGAGTGGTGTAAAAGCAGACTGTGCTACTCCCAGCTTTGTGCCGGGCCATGGTTCATCACCACACTCAGTACACATGAGCTCCCTGTGTGAATAGGCAGGACTGTGGGGGAATCACCACAACAACACCCCCTCAGAGTCGCCTGTGTACACTCAGTTCCCACCCACTGTAGACCCAGGAGGCGTCTAACATGGCACTCTATTCCCTTTTTATAGTGTGCTATTTTTTTTAACATAGTCAAAGGGTGCACAGTAGTGCACTATTTAGGGAATAGGGTGCCAATTGGAATGAAGTTCCAGGAAGTGTGACAATAGAAATCATCAGGGCCTCAGAGAATATGGAGATTTAGTCTTATGCAAGGCTTAATGAGCAGGCTCTCTCCTCAGTCCCATGGAAATCCTATAGATGTCAAACAAAGCTCTGTGTGGCTGTGCAACACATGATTTCCTTTCACTTCTTGGGCCAGTTGGATTTGCCTCACATGTCTTTGGACTTGCGTACTGTCTTTTGATTTGACAGAGTAAATTGTGGAATGTGCCAGCCTTTAAAACATTTTTAAAAATTGAAAGTATCTACAAATAATTTTCTTCTCTAGGTCTTCTATGCACTTAGGCAAGACAACAGATACTAGCCTACTTTTAGGTTATAACTACTTTACTACCAGGCTCATTTATAAACGTGAAGCAACTGGGGTTTACACTGTGTTAATAATGGAATTGACTGAACCAGATAAAGGCCTCCTTCTTAATTGCTGCTGTCTTGGTGCTTGGTGTGTTGGTGAATTGATACCCTGCTGTATGGGAATTGTGGGGGCTTGTTCAGGGTCCCTAAGCACCAACATTCTTTGAGAGCCTGAGTGAATATCGAGATTCTGAGCATGTGTCAGCCATGCAGTGGTGAAGCAGGTGCTGTGTCCACACATTCTGATTCCCACCACTATGTTTCCCTCCCTGGTGGGCACTGTGCATTGTGGCTCTTCCGCTGGTTCACACACTCACTCATAATAGGCTATGCTTCCTTATACCAAAGATATGACTGCACTTGAAACTGCAATCAGAGGATTTCAAATATTACAGGAAATAGCCCAGTTATTTCCTTTATATTATTTCCTCTCACCTTGATACTGAATACTGCATTGTTGGGAAAGAGCTTGCAAGTAAGCATTTCACTGTTCTGTTTTACATCTACTGTATACAGTGCATGTGACAAAGTTGAAACTTGAAACTCATTGAAAATGACTAAAGTGTTTGATGGTTTACCAGGTTTACATTCTCCATGGAATAGCTCTCTGTGATGTCACTGCCAGATCATGTAAATAGTTTGTTATCGGCAGCAGGTAACCTAGCAGTTAAGAGCATTGAGCCAGTAACCGAAAGGTTGCTGGTTCAAATCCCCGAGCTGGCAAGGTGCAAAAAAGCTGCTGTTCTGCCCCTTGAGCAAGGCAGTTAACCACCACCAACAACTGCTCCCAGGGCACCAATGATGTGGATGTCAATTTAATGCATTCAGTTGTGCAACTGACCAGGTATCCCCCCTTTTCTCTGTTATTTGAGGTTCTCTAAGCTGCTGTATTTTAAAACCAAATGCATAACTAATTTGGATAGGCCTCGTTCCAAGACAATTAACTGAAACAGTCAGGAGAGGGCAGTAAATGTACATTCTAACAAATCAGTGAATGTTTCTGTTTTAAAAGTGATGCAGCTTGTGTATAAACATGGTAAAGTAACTACTTATTAATATTTGTGTGGTTCTCATTAACAAACCTTTAGTATGCATGCCCTACTGAGCTGTTGCCAAATCCCAAAGTTTTTGCCATAATAACATTTCTGTGAAGATATAGGGAAAAACAGACTTAAAGCTAAATGAGGATTCACTCTCATTTGTTCTGTTAAAATGGTATCAACCTATGGCGTGTCGAGAATGTGGGGCGTGTCGAGAACGTGGACAATAATGTAGAGTGTGGGTGAAGAGAATTGATCAACAAAAAAAGAGGGTGCAGAGGATCATGTTGAGGAGCTGAGATGGAGTCCAATTAAGTATTGAGCACGCAACTCCCTGCTCACGGTATACTTGCCTGTGCTCGCAAATCTACAATGACATGTTAATAAAATATGATTGGCAGCTTTTTGTTACAATGCCATTGATTGGCTAGCTAAATGTAATGCTTGAACCATACATGACGTTTACATCCCCAAGTATTTTGATTTTACCTTTATTTAACCAGGTAGGCCACTTGAGAACAAGTTCTCATTTACAATTGCGACCTGGCCAAGATAAAGCAAAGCAGTGCGACACAAACAACAACACAGAGT
This sequence comes from Oncorhynchus mykiss, assembly GCF_057628025.1. Lineage (NCBI taxonomy): Eukaryota > Metazoa > Chordata > Actinopteri > Salmoniformes > Salmonidae > Oncorhynchus > Oncorhynchus mykiss. The sequence continues at coordinate 59,269,522 of NC_143028.1, read as the reverse complement.
TACACATGGAATAAACAAATGTACAGACAATAAAACAATAGAAAAAATCTATATACAGTGTGTGCAAATGAAGTAAGATTAGGGAGGTAAGGCAATAAATGGGCCGTAGTGGAGAAGTAATTACAATTTGTCAATTAAACACTGGAGTGATATATGTGCCGAAGATGAATATGCAAGTAGAGATACTGGGGTGCAAAGGAGAAAAAAATAAAAATAACAATATGGGGATGAGGTACTTGGATGGGCAAGTTACAGATTGGCTATGTACAGGTGTAATGATCTGTGAGCTGCTCTGACAGCTGATGCTTAAAGTTAGTGAGGGAGATATGAGTCTCCAGCTTCAGTGATTTTTGCAGTTCGTTCCAGTCATTGGCAGCAGAGAACTGGAAGGAAAGGCGGACAAAGAAGGAATTGACTTTGGGGGTGACCAGTGAAATATACCTGCTGGAGCGCGTGCTACGGGTGGGTGCTGCTATTGTGACCAGTGAGCTGAGATAAGGTGTGGCTTTACCTAGCAAAGACTTATAGATGACCTGGAGCCAGTGGGTTTGGCGACGAATATGAAGCGAGGGCCAGCCAACGAGAGCATATAGGTCGCAGCGGTGGCTAGTATATGGGGCTTTGGTGACCAAACAGATGGCACTGTGATAGACTGAATCCAATTTTCTGAGTAGAGTGTTGGAGGCTATTTTGTAAATGACATCGCCGAAGTCAAGGATCGGTAGGATAGTCAGTTTTACGAGGGTATGTTTGGCAGCATAAGTGAAGGATGCTTTGTTGCAAAATAGGAAGCCGATTCTAGATTTAATTTTGGATTGGAGATGCTTAATATGAGTCTGGAAGGAGAGTTTACAGTCTAACCAGACACCTAGGTATTTGTAGTTGTCCCCATATTCTAAGTCAGAACCGTCTAGAGTAGTGATGTCGGTCGGGCAGGGTGGCAGGTGCGGGCAACAATCCGTTGAAGAGCATGCATTTAGTTTTACTAGCATTTAAGAGCAGTTGGAGGCCACGGAAGGAGAGTTGTATGGCATTGAAGCTTGTTTGGAGGTTTGTTAACACAGTTTCCAAAGAAGGGCTTGAAGTATACAGAATGGTGTCGTCTGCATAGAGGTGGATCAGAGAATCACCAGCAGCAAGAGCGACATCATTGATGTATACAAAGAAAAGAGTCAGCCCCAGAATTTAACCCTGTGGCACCCCCATAGAGACTGCCAGAGTTCCAGACAACAGGCCCTCCGATTTGACACACTGAACTCTGAAAAGAGTCAGCCCCAGAAATTAACCCTGTGGCACCCCCATAGAGACTGCCAGAGGTCCAGACAACAGGCCCTCCGGTTTGACACACTGAACTCTGAGAAGTAATTGGTGAACCAGGCGAGGCAGTCATTTAAGGTCAAAAGTCTTGGCCAGGTCAATGAATACGGCTGCACAGTATTGTCTTTTGTCGATGGCGGTTATGATATTGTTTAAGACCTTGAGCATGGCTGAGGTGCACCCATGACCAGCTCGGAAACCAGATTGCATAGCGGAGAAGGTACTGTGGGATTCGAATTGGTCGGTGATCTGTTTGTTAACTCGACTTTCAAATTCCTTAGAAAGGCAGGGTAGGGTATATATAGGTCTGTAACAGTTTGGATCTAGAGTGTCTCCTCCTTCGAAGAGGGGGATTACCGCGACAGCTTTCCAATCTTTGGGGATCTCAGACGATACGAAAGACATGTTGAACAGGCTACTAATAGGGGTTGCAACAATTGCCGCGGTTAATTTAGAAATAAAGGGTCCAGATTGTCTAGCCCAGCTGATTTGCAGGGGTCCAGATTTTGCAACTCTTTCAGAACACCAGCTATCTGGATTTGGGTGAAGGAGAAATGGGGTAGGCTTGGGCAAGTTGCTGTGGGGGGTGCAGTGCTGTTGACCGGGGTAGAGGTAGCCAGGTGGAAAGCATGGCCAGCCGTAGAAAAATGCTTATTGAAATTCTCAATTATCGTGGATTTATCGGTGGTGACAGTGTTTCCTAGCCTCAGTGCAGTGGGCAGCTGGTAGGAGGTGCTCTTATTCTCCATGGATTTTACAGTGTCCCAGAACTTTTTGGAGTTTGTGCTACAGGATGCAAATTTCTGTTTGAAAAGGCTAGCCTTAGCTTTCCTAACTGCATATTGTGGGGGCTATACGGTGCTAATGCAGTACGACACAGGATGTTTTTGTGCTGGTCAAGGACAGTCAGGTCTGGAGTGAACCAAGGGCTATATCTCTTCCTGGTTTTGAATGGGGCATGCTTATTTAAGAGGGTGAGGATAGCACTTTTTTAAAGAATAACCAGGCATCCTCTACTGATGGAATGAGGTCAATATCCTTCCAGGATACCCGAGCCAGGTCAATTAGAAAGGCCTGCCAGCTGAAGTGTTTTAGGGAGCGTTTGACAGTGATGAGGGGTGGTCGTTTGACCGCAGACCAATTACAGACGTAGGCAATGAGACGGTGATCGCTGAGATCCTGGTTGAAGACAGCAGAGTTGTATTTAGAGGGCAGGTTGGTCAGGAGGATATCTATTTCAGGATTTTTGTTGGCCTTCCTAAGCCAGGATTCAGACACGGCTAGGACATCCGGGTTGGCAGAGTGTGCTAAAGCAGTGAATAAAACAAACTTAGGGAGGATGCTTCTAATGTTAACATGCATGAAACCAAGGCTTTTACGGTTACAGAAGTCAACAAATGAGAGCGCCTAGGGAAAGGGAGTGGAGCTAGGCACTGCAGGGCCTGGATTAACCTCTACATCACCAGAGGAACAGAGGAGGACTGAACTGGTCGTCCAGTGCGTTCGGAACAGAGAGTAAAAGGAGCAGGTTTCTGGGCGCGGAAGAATAGATTCAAGGCATAATGTACAGACAAGGGTATGGTAGGATGTGAATACAGTAGAGGTAAACCTAGACATTGAGTAGGTAGCTAGCCACATTGCAACATGGAGGACTCCCCGCAAGGTGATTCTTCTTTTAGGTAAAAAAGCTAGCTAGCCAATTCATCCTAATGCTTTTTCAACATGTTTTTGAAGATCTCATTTGTGTAAAGATTTGCCAGTGGATATCTGTAATGGTAGAATCAGTTATTTTAGTTTAGCTATAAATCTTTTTCTGTTGTGATGTCATTCCTTCGGATTACATCTCACTCAATTGTATAATGTCGCCCATAGCTACTGTCACACATTGTATTCATCCTAGCTACTGTACTATCAACTGGCTTGCTATATTAGGCAGCTCTAGATGTGAGACTAAAATGAATATATTTTTATTCATCTATAAAGATGATAAAAAGGCCATTAGGTAGGTAGATAGGTAGCTAGCTAGGCTGAATCTGCTGGGGAAGAGCTATCTAGATAGCTAAGTCCCACCATCAGCTGAGTTCATCAATGTAGCTAATGATAGGTTTCTAGAAACAAAACTATATATTTGCTAGTTATATTTAAGACTTAAGCACATAACACCCAAACATATGTAGAACTTTAAGGATCTCCTGAGCACAAGGAAAATCTGAGGTTAAATCAGTAAGGTGTAACATGTTAGATACTTATATAGGTATCTGCCAAAATAATGGAAACACTTGAGTAAATGAAGGATACAAATCATATTGAAAGCCGAAGCTTCCACAAAGGTGTGGTCCCTGAGTTAATTAAGCAATTAAAATCCCATCATGCTTAGGGTGATGTATAAAAATTCTGGGCAGGCCGTTATTTTGGCTACCATGGAAATGCCCTCATAGGAAGACAATGCCCCCATCCACAGGGCACAAGTGCCTGAATGGTTTGATGAGCATGAAAACAATGTAAGCCATATGCCATGACCGTCTGTCACCAGATCTCAACTGAATTTAACACTTATGGGAGATTTTGGAGCGGTGCCAGAGATGATGTTTTCCACCACCAACAAAACACCAGGGTTGGAATTTCTTGTAGAATAATGGTGTGGTATCCCTCCAATAGAGTTCAACATTTGTAGAATCTATGCCAACGTGCATTGAAGCATTTCTGACTCGTGAAGACCCAATGCTCTATTAAGACACTTTGTTGGTGTTACCTTTTATTTTGGCAGTTACCTGTAGATCCACAAATGTTATTCACTATCATGTAGAATTGTCATCTCATTGTAACTTAGGGATCTTGTTCTATAATACAGACATGTGTATTCTGGTAATTCTGGTAACTTTCTCAAAATTACTCAGTCTTCCAGAAAACCTGGTTGGAAGTTTCCCCGAATCAGCAGGAAATTTCTGGATAACCAATATTTTGGGAAAGTTACTGGATTTTTGCAACTCTAGTCCCAGGGGACTGAACTGTGCACGTTATTATTCCTGCCTGTCACGAACATCTCATTCAACTAGTCATGGTCTTCAATTTAGACCACAATTAGTTCAGTGAAGTGTTAGTGCTGGAACAAAAACCTGTACACTCCTGCTTAAAATAAACATTGTCTGTCTTGACTACAATTGTCGAAATACAGGAACAATTGTATTTTGCTAATGTATGCAGATGTGTCATCTGATTTCCAAGGAGCCTGGTGCAGATAGATGCAACCATACTCATCCAGGTTAAGGTCTGCTACCAGCAGGAACATGGAGCACTGTGTCAGTAAGTCATGACGGCACACATCACTAACAGTTGAGACGAGCACAGGGTCATGCTGCAGTGCAGTGCCCCTGTATGGCAAGCATGATGTGGTGTTAATGGCCTTGCTCAATGGCCCAACAGTAGGGGATGGTCTATAGGATGTGAGCCCAGCAGCCCTCCAATTGCCAGATCAGTTCCCTCCTTTTTTTCTAGCACCTGGCCCGGGCTTTGAAGCAGCACCTTTCGGTTATAGATCCAACTCCTTAGGCGCTGGGCTCCCAACCGATACTATTTGAACTACTATTCCAGGCATATGAGGAGCGGAGAATACCTATGCACCATAAACCTGTCTAGTGGAGTAACCCCGTCAGAGACACTGATTAGAGGGTTAGACAGGAGACCCTATGACAAAGAGGGTTCACTGGAGAGGGCTTAGGGGTCAGAGAGTGGGCCAGTTCATTTAACATGGCCCAGTCCCCTGGGTGGGTAGAGTTTTCCCATTTTAGACCATTCCATTGGTTCTTAAGTGAAATCTCCACCCATCTGTGGCAAGTAAGAGCGAAGTTAGACATGAAGATGCAATTTCAAACAGAGTAAAGCCTCCTTCAAATCAAAATGCCTAAAATGCATGTCTGACGCAGCGGTGTGGTAAGGAGAAACTCCTCTAGATTTTTAATGGATACATCTTTGCAACTTTTCATGGACAGCGCACTACAATGCTAGGGCTTTCCAACACACTCCTCCCATTGAAAACCATTGAGTTGCTGTGTCTCTTACACTTAAATTGGTCTGATTTGAAGGCCCCTTTATATTCCTCAATAATGTAGTATTTGTTACATATTAACTATTGCTCCCTTTCTTTCAAACACACTCAGTACTTCTATCCAGCTCTCTCCAGGTGCAACAGAGACAGAATATTCCAAGGGCCTCCAGAGCCTTCTGACCAACTACCTGCGGTCTCTTCTGAGTACAGAGAAGTAGGCTATGCTCGTAATAGTATACTTATGCACCTTCACTATTGCTGTCTGTGATATAGCGTTTAATTAATAATTAGTCACTGGTTATTTTTATATAATATTTATTTTTATTTTTACTGTACTTAAACTCATGCTCTCTCCTCCCTCAGTCTCCCAGACTTTAATAAAAAACTAACATGAATCTTTCCCCCTGTCCCCAGGTGAGTCTGCTGGGCCATGGAACTCTAGAGCAGCACATCAAAACATGCCATCATGTTGTCAGCAGGTCGGTCCCTGAGGAAGGATACAACAATCAAGGCTTTCAATGGCCGGATTTAAGGGATGTTTAAATGCAATAAAGCTGTGTATAAATTGTATATATTGTTAGGTTACAAAAAATGATCTTCACATTTTTTTTTAAACTACTATGGTAACTTAAACATGCATCAATGAAGACAACACTTAGAGCTTATGATTCAAGTGTCCAGGGTGAATACATTTGTATTAATGTTTGAGACATCACACAGATATGTCAACTAAAACAGCATACAAAACATTAGGAACACCTTAATATTGAGTTGCACTCCTTTTGCCCTAAGAACATCCTCAATTCATCGGGGCATGGACAACAAGGTGTCAAGCGTTCCATAGGAATGCTGGTCCATGTTGACACCAATGCCTCCCACAGTTAAGTTTGCTGGATGTCCTTTAGGTGGTGGACCATTCTTGATACACACGGGAAACTGATCTTGAAACCAGGCAGCGTTGCAGTTCTTGACACACTGAAACCGGTGTGCCTGACACCTACTAGCATACCACGTTCAAAGGCACTTAAATATTTGGTCTTGTCCATTCACCCTCTGAATGGCACACATCCATGTCTCAAGGCTTTAAAAAAGTAAAATCCTTTAACCTTACTCCTCCCCTTCATCTGCACAGATTGAAGTGGATTTAACAGGCGATATCAATAAGAGATCATGGATTTCACCTGGTCAGTCTGTTGTGCAAAGTTCCTAATGTGTTGTACACTCAGTGTATATCAAAGACCATGATGAAGAGTGGGACAATAGACAAGTCAGTTATTGCATTTGTATGAATGATTAGTTTAAAAAAAACATTTTAAAAAGGTACACCTTCCAAAACACAGAAGAGTGTTCTACACTAGCTATTGAACAAAGCTAAGTCCGAAGTGGACAAGTCCAAAAATATTAAATGAAAAGTCCTATTTTAAAAGTCCTTGAGGAGCGTTCTGTGGTCCTACCATGGCAGGCAACCTCTGAGGGATCCAAGCCAGTGTTCACAGCAGGCCTCTCCTGGGTTGTGTTGAATTGAGTGAAAGACAAATATTCTGTCAGCAGATTGTGCTGAGACACAGAAGGCCAAGTCCAATAAACCTCCACAATACCTCTCCAAAAATGATGAAACAAAATAACAATAAGCCACAAAGGAATTGAGGAAATTAGTAATAATATCAAAGCAAAAAATATTTTTAATGGGGAAATGGTCAAAAGATTTAAACAAATTTAATGGGAAAGTCAACTAGGCTTGATACATTCATTTAAACCAAAATAAATGGAGGCAGGGATAGTGGCTCGAGTCATGGTATCTGGTGTCAATAAAGTCCAATCCAAGCTCAGGTTTTCAATAGTCTTTGTAGTAAGAGCCAGTGAGGGGTGTACACCAGTGACTCAAATAGCCCAGATTTGAGTGGATAGTGTTCAAGGCAGAAAAGCTGTAATCGACAATGATTTCTAGAGTGCGATCGAAAGGAATTCGCCCTGGTTGAGAGTCTATGTCGGTACGAATGGAATTAAAAGTGTAGGCTACTTAATTTAGGGAAAGGTGAACGTGCTTCCCCCTCCCAGTATCCCAAAAGGCCATCTTTCTGTTTCACAGTAGGCAGACTGGCATTGACTGCATAGCTCACAAAGCAGTAGAGAACGTAGGCAGGCATTGCTAGCAGGTGAAATGTTGGAAATGGGTATGGAGAGGTACTTAGATTTGGAAAGGGTAAGCATTTACCATCCCAATTCCCATAAAGGGCTTCTCTCTCCATTTTAACACTGGTCCCGGTCTGCTCCAGTAAAAGCAGGAGTTTTCCTCAGTTGCTCTGGCTCTGCTGCCACACTGCTCACATCCATGGTGTGCTGCTTCTGGCATTGACCTTAAATAAAGAACAGGTGCAAGCAACTCCCAGGTCCCAATCAGTGACGAGTGCATGAATTACTCCAGTGATCAACAGGGGAAAGACTTACCAGGGGCAAAGAGGTGCGCACCTTATATTTGTCTGGGTGAAACCCGTACCAGGTGAATTAGTTTCTGGGCATATAATGCAATGTAGCTTCTACATAGTCACCTCTGTGACATACCTTTCATCACCAAAGCAGTGTTGGCATGTACAGCTCATGTTGTTGAACAATCAAACCTTTTTGTTAGTGCCAATTCTATAAATAGGCAATTTACACACAATTTTCAGTTCATAAGCATTGACTGTAATTCCTCTGCAGTGCAAAAACAGCTTTCCCTATCCAACTGAAATGCAATAACAACAAAAACATGAATAACAATGTGCCTACTCAGTCAGTAATTGAGCTAAAATAATGAAACGCTCATGTACAGTATACATGTATATAAAGATGATTCTAAGGAAATTGAAAATTTTGAAGAGCCAACATTTTTTTACCAAAACGTATATAGTTAACTCACACCATTATCAATCAACATAAATGCAAGCTTAATGTATTTTATTGCAAGTGCTTCCTTTTTTGTCACTGGTGTTATCTATATTTTAGATGACAATTCAGGCTTTGCTGAATCTAATTTCACAATTAAATGTTCACATATAATCAGACAGAAAAGGTTAATACTAATATTAAGACATTTTTTGATTAGTAATTTACTTTAAACCAATATGTGAAAAGTTCTATTTTTTGATATTTTTATATTTCTGCCACTTGGTTTTTCTTGTAAAATCAGAAATAATTGAGGTTGAGTCATCAAAATGTGATTATCATATTCTTAAAATGCATACTAATGAATGCAGCAGCAGTTGGGAAGATACAAATAAACATTCTATGAAAATGGGAAACTCTGACGCCAGAACACCAACACCTGTGACACAATGTGAAACGAATGACATAGGATTATTCCATACAAATTTGACTTATTTAGTCATTTTTATTTTTTATTACAAATAATTTTATAGCGTGTTGATTTCATATGAACAATAAAATGGAGGTTACTGGTCAAAGATTAAGACCAAAAGATGAACCCAATTGACTAAAATGTATTTCCTAACACAACATTGTCGTACAAACATAAAACATGTCTATTGGAACTATAGAAACACAACATTGAATGTAAACTAAGACTAAGTTTTCCCAAAAGCATTGATACAAACATTTTATATGCAGTAAAACATGTTCATGGAATAGGCCTGTTTCCTGTACTAATAAATTCCCATACTAGCTTCACTTTTACTTGAGATGTGTTTGTCTTTAGAAAAGTTTGTCCATATGTTTGTCTTTGCAATGTTATTGTGTCACATCCATCTGTTATCTCCAAGTCTCCATTGCTTTCTAGCCTCTGAAGGCTTCTTCTCTGGTAGCCAGTTCGCATCTGCCACTTTCACACGTTCAGGTGCTCCTCCTAGTAAATCAAATCAAATCAAATTATATTGGTCACATACACATGGTCAGCAGATGTTAATGCGAGTGTAGCGAAATGCTTGTGCTTCGAGTTCCAACAGTGCAGTAATATTTAACAAATTATCTAACAATTCCTAACAACTACTCTAATTCTCTCCTTCTCTCTTTCTCTCTCTCGGAGGACCTGAGCCCTAGGACCATGCCCCAGGACTACCTGACATGATGACTCCTTGCTGTCCCCAGTCCACCTGACTGTGCTGCTGCTCCAGTTTCAACTATTCTGCCTTATTATTATTCGACCATGCTGGTCATTTATGAACATTTGAACATCTTGACCATGTTTTGTTATAATCTCCACCCGGCACAGCCAGAAGAGGACTGGCCATCCCACATATGCTCTCTCTAATTCTCTCTTTCTTTCTCTCTCTCGGAGGACCTGAGCCCTAGGACCATGCCCCAGGAATACCTGACATGATGACTCCTTGCTGTCCCCAGTCCACCTGACTGTGCTGCTGCTCCAGTTTCAACTATTCTGCCTTATTATTATTCGACCATGCTGGTCATTTATGAACATTTGAACATCTTGACCATGTTTTGTTATAATCTCCACCCGGCACAGCCAGAAGAGGACTGGCCACCCCACATAGCCTGGTTCCTCTCTAGGTTTCTTCCTAGGTTTTGGCCTTTCTAGGGAGTTTTTCCTAGCCACCGTGCTTCTTCACCTGCATTGCTTGCTGTTTGGGGTTTTAGGCTGGGTTTCTGTACAGCACTTTGAGATATCAGCTGATGTACGAAGGGCTATATAAAATAAATGTGATTGATTGATTGATTGAACTACCTAATACACACAAATCTAACAAGTAATCTAACAAAGTACTTCCAGATACTGTGGTCAATCTGAGCTAATCTTTTGTTCAGTGGCAGCGGCTTTGGCATCAGATGCACAATCTGGTCATCCACATACCAGTTGATATCATCTCTTGGCCTTGGCCAGAAGAACTAGTTGACTCCATTTCTATGCATGCACTTAACTTATGATCTCCGCGCTTCAGTTTGTCTGTAAAACATAAAGATGTAATCTTTCAAAGATGATTCAAATATGAAATCCTACTCTATTTCTGTCATGCCTATCCTCAAAACTATCCTCAAAACTATGTAGCTTGTTAAAACATAAATGATTGTTCCATTTGACAAATATTTTGTAAGCCTAAATAAGTCAATAAAAATCCTCATCAATCGACACACAATACCCAGTAATGACAAAGTGAAAACAGGTTTAGAAAAATATGTACATTTAGTAAACATAAAAATACCTTATTTACATAAGTATTCAGCCTTGAAATTGAGCCCTGGTGCATCTTGTTTCCATTGATCATCCTTGAGATGTTTCTACAACTTGATTGGAGTCCACCTGTGGTAAATTCAATTGATTAGACAGGATTGGGAAAGGCACACACCTGTCCTATATAAAGGTCCCACAGTTGACAGTGTATGTCAGAGAAAAAACCAAGCCATGAGGTCAAAGGAATTGTGATTGTGTCGAGGCACAGATCTGGGGAAGGATACCAAAAAATGTCTGTAGCATTGAAGTTCCCCAAGAACACAGTGGCCTCTGAGCAATCAGGGGAGGGAAGGGCCTTGGTCAGGGAGGTGACCAAGAACCTGATGGTCACTGACAGAGCTCCAGAGTTACTCTGTGGAGACTGGAGAACCTTCCAGAAAGAGAACCATCTCTGCTGCACTCCACCAATCAGGTCTTTATGGTAGAGTGGCCAGACGGAAGCCAATCCTCAGTAAAAAAAAATAAATCACATGACAGCACTCTTGGAGTTTACCAAAAGGCACCTAAAGACTATCAGATTGAACTCTTTGGCCTGAATGCCAAGCGTCACGCTTGGAGGAAACCAGGCACCACTCAACACCTGGCCAATACTATCCCTACGGTGAAGCATGGTGGTGGCAGCATCATGCTGTGGGGTTATTTTTCAGCGGCAGGGACTGAGAGACTAGTCAGGATCGAGGGAAAAGATGAACAGGGCTAAGTACAGAGAGATTCTTGATGAAAACCTGCTCCAGAGCTCTCTGGACCTCAGACTGGGGTGACATTTCACCTTCCAACAGGACAACGACCCTAAGCACAGCCAAGACAACGCTGGAGTGGCTTCGGTACAAATTGATAATTTACTGATGAATGTTATGTTTGGAATTTGTTAAAATGAATTATCACATAAAATGTACAGACAAAATAATGAAAAGGGCTGCCTGGTAGCCTCAGTAAATAGACAGATTTGGAGTTGAACAAGTCAGTGTCTATATATATATATATATAATATATATTTGACTTGAACTTGTGACTGGACTTGACTTTACTTGCTCTTAGAATAGACGACTTAGTCTTGACTCGAGTCTCGACCCGTTCTACTTAGGACTGGACTTGAACCTTGTGACTCAAATAATAGTGACTTGGTACCACCTCTGCGGACCACTCCCCTTTTGAGTGTGAGTCGTCCTTCTTCTACCTTACTTCAAATCAAGGCAGTTCGCCTTTCAATCACTTCTATTCAAGTGGGAAATACGAGAATAGTATTAGTAAGGCAGTTTTCAAGAGTCGACTTTTGAACCAGATTGATGCAAATGTAAGTGCACGCTCTTTTAATGCGCTTTAACTTTACGCAAAATTCTTTCCGAGGTGTTCCGTTGAAATTATCAGAGTTTAACTATTTTTATACAGTCGAAATACTTAGGTTACGTTAAATTATTTTTTAAAAACTGGGTTGATTTTCATTCATTCTGCTCGAATCCCCTGTCCTCTATCCTTTACTAGGAGAACCTCGTTGGGATTGAAAAGAGAGCGTTTGGTGCGTAATGCCCTTTTAATGAAAATTTAACATCTTCGTTTTAGTTGACTCCGTAACCATGGCTATTGGAAGTGTGTGGGAGGTCGTGTAGACATGTTAGATTAAACAGTTTCTTGAAAGTGACGGGGGACTATTGTCTCAATTGTTATACAGTCTTTATGCTTCATGCAAGCGACCTGGGGAGATAGACACTTGATATGCGCGGAATCAATCGTTTCCTGATTAAAGTCTACATCCGTGTTTCGTTGAAATGTTTAGGCTTTGTCTTTTGTCTTGTATACTTTATCATTTGGCTTTATAAATATTACGGAGGTTATAGTATTTTACTCATGAATACCCCATTCAGTCTCGGGTAATACATGATGCCTCTGTTCCCACGCGTCATGAGTTTTATGATAACAAAGTTTATTCCATGTTGTATATTAAGAATTCCCTCATTATAATTATCGTGCTAGCGTTTCCACAAAACCTAACGTGCCTTGCATACTATAGACATGAGATTTAAATTGAATTCCATTATAATATTTTCGCACATGCGCTAAAAGTGTATTGCCTTTGGATTCAAGCTGTTTCGGGACAATACACGCATTGTTGTCAATAAGCCTTCAGCACACAGTTGCATCAGCCAATTAAAGCCCTGCTTTTTTCTCTCTGTCAATCATTGCCCGAACTGAGATTGCAGTCTTAATGACGTGGAAGTTTCACAAACAGCTCGACAATCACAGGAAGCTCCCTAGACTGTATAGCAAGAAGTATGTGTCATACTAATACGACTGGTGCCACGTTCAAACACCAGGGAATTCGGAAATCAACGACTTCAGTGCTTCAAAACAACTGGGCAATTCCAACTCTGGAACTCAGGCCTCTTTCTAGAGCTCTGACCTGAAGATCACTGACCTCGTGATTTGACCTAATATTTTTCATTAGTTCCCAGTTATTTTAAACACAGCATTTGAACTCTGAAAAAAAAGAGGTCAAATCATGACGTCAGTGATCTTCAGGCCGGGAAGTCAGCGCTCTAGAAAGAGGACGAGTTCTCGACTTAGAATTCCAAGTTGGATGACCATGCTAAATTATTTTTCCCAGTAAAAGCTGGACTTCCCAGTTGTCTTGAACACAGCAATAGTGTATGGATCAAGGTCATGTCACCAGGATCATGTCATTCCACCAACTGGCCTCTATCTGAGGGAACCAAATCAGCTGACTTGGCTTCAAGGACATGGTCAACCAAGTTAACATTTGGTTGGAGAAACTCAGTGGACAGACTGAATCCGGCCTAAATGGCCACATGCACTCCTGAATCTCTACCAGTACAGCCAGTAGAGGACTGGCCACCCCTTGGAGCCTGGTTCCTCTAGGTTTCTTCCTAGGTTCCTGCCTTCTAGGGAGTTTTTCCCAGCCACTGCCTCTGCATTGCTTGCTCATTGGGGTTTTAGGCTGTCTGTTTGTGAAGTTGATTGATTGAAATTTGACTGAATTTAGAGCTATCTCTATTGACACTCAAGTGTATCACTTTGATCAACCTTTTTCAGTACATGGATTACTAGTAAGACAATACCAGAGAATGTTCAATTTCATCTTTATTTGTAGTGCAATTAATAACTTTCTTTATATTTGGATAGTTTTGGATATTCGGTCACTGAACAACAATCAAGCCTCATTTCCTTGCATTACAATCCATTCAGAAAGTATTCAGACCCCTTGACTTTTCACATTTTGTTACGTTACAGCCTTATTCTAAAATGGATTGAATTGTTGTTTTTTCTCATCGATCTACACACAATCTACCCATAAGGACAAAGCAAAAACACGTTTTTAGGAAGGTTTTGTAAATGTATAAAAAAATCTCAAATTGATATCACATTTACATAAGTATTCAGCCCCTTTACTCAGTACTTTGTTTGAACATCTTTGGCAGCGATTACAGCCTTGCATCTTCTTAGGTGTTACAAGCTTGGCACACCTGTATTTGGGGAGTTTCTCCCATTCTTCTCTGCAGATCCTCTCAAGCTCTGTCATGTTGGATGGAGAGTGTCACTGCACAGCTCTTTTCAGGTCTCTCCAGTCCGGGCTCTGGCTGGGCCACTCAAGGACATTCAGAGACTTATCAAAAGCCACTCCTGCATTGTCTTGGCTGTGTGCTTAGTGTTGTTGTCCTGTTGGAAGGTGAACCTTCTCCCCAGTCTGAGGTCCTGAGCGCTCTGGAGCAGGATTTCATCAAGGATCTTTCTGTACTTTGCACTGTTCATCTTTGCCTCGATCCTGACTAGTCTCCCAGTCCCTGCCGCTGAAAAACATCCCCACAGCATGATGCTGCCACCACCATGCTTCACCATAGTGATGGTGCCAGGTTTCCTCCAGGTGTGATTCTTGGCATTCAGGCCAAAGAATTCAATCTTGGTTTCATCAGAATAGAGAATCTTGTTTCTCATGGTCTGAGAGTCCTTTAGGTGCCTTTTGGCAAACTCCAAGTGGGCTGTCATGTTTTTTTTTTACTGAGGATTGGCTTTCTGTCAACATCCTGGTCCTCAAATTAAACTGGTATACTTTCCAATTTATGCTATGTTTATTCCTCCGCCAGGTTTGATCCTTTATATAGGGCAGACAGACCATTGTTGTTTTTTTTTGCAGTTTTACTTTAGTGTCGTATTGCAGGTAGGATGCATGTTTTGTTATATTTTTATTATGTACAAGCTTCCTCCTTTTCACTCTGTCATGGGGCGGCAGGGTAGCCTAGTGGTTAGAGCATTGGACTAGTAACTGGAAGGTTGCAAGTTCAAACCCCCGACCTGACAAGGTACAAATCTGTCGTTCTGCCCCTGAACAGGCAGTTAACCCACTAGGCCATCATTGAAAATAAGAATTTGTTCTTGCCTGGTTAAATAAAGGTTAAAATAACAAATGTAGGTTGGTATTGTGGAGTAACTGCAATGTTGTTGATCCATTATCAGTTTTCTTCTTTCACAGCCGTTAAACTCTAACTGTTTTAAAGTCACCATTGGCCTCCTTCCTCTCTGGTAACTGAGTAGTGACTGGGTGTGTTGATACACCATCCAAAGTGTAATTAATAACTTCACCATGCTCAAAGGGATTGTTTGCTTTTTTTTATCCACAATGCCCTTTGTGAGGCATTTAAAAACTTCCCTGTTTGTGGTTGAATCTGTGTTTTGAATTTCACCACTTGACTGAGGGACCGTACAGAGCATGACTGGGGTACAGAGATGAGGCTGTCATTCAAAAATCATGTTAAACACTATTATTGCACACAGTGAGTCCATGTAACTTATTAAGCACATTTTTACTCCTGAACGTATTTATACTTGCCATAACAAAGGGGTTGAATACTTATTGACTGAATACATTTCAGCTTTTCATTTTTAATTAATTTGTAAAATGTCTAAAAACATAATTCCACTTTGACATTATGGGGTATTGTGTGTAGGCCAGTGACACAAAATCTCAATTTAATCTATTATAAATTCAGGCTGTAACAACAGAATGTGGAAAAAGTCAAGAGGTGTGAATACTTTCTGAAGGCACTATCAATGCTTTAAACAAAACATAATGGATGACTCCTGTTTCTACAGTTGTTTGGAGGAACAATGGACACTTGAATAAAGTCAGCCTGCATACATCAATATTCAATACAGATATTCAAAATACAGTTGATGAATTTAAACATGATTACATGAACTCATAATAAGCTTTTGACCTTTTTCGACTGCTCTACTGAATGTATCTAATGTCCTTTCCTTGGCGCTGTATTACTTGATAATTCATATTTCTGGAGGACATTAAGATATTATTCCAGACTCTTTAAGTCTGTATTTTGTTGGTAGTCTTTAAGATAGGCCTATAAAATAATAAGACTAATTGTTGTTGGACTGGCCTCTCCTCTCCTGTGTTCAGGCATTCCTCAACTTCTCCCTAAAGTAGCCAGCCCATTAGCTGCAGGCAAAACATTCACCTGATGAAGAACAGTGTGGGTCAGTGTCCCAAATTGCCCCCTACTCCTTACATACTAGAGCCCTATGGGCCCTGGTCAAAGGTACTGCACTATATAGGCTATATAGGGTGCCATTCAGGACTTATGCTGTGAGTTAAATGGTCACAGTGGGAATCCACTCTGGTTTAAACCCTGGTGAGGCTGTGCTGACAGGACATAACAGGAGGGAATGGCTCAAAGTAATGGGAAGAGTGGCCCTTTTAAGCATCATTGTTTCCTGAGCAAAGTCTCTGAGAATTTGGTTTGACTTTCATGGTTGAAGGGTTAAGTGTTTTGTTAGAAGTCTAATCACTCAATGTTGGATGGATCCCATTAACTTTGTCTAAAATTAGATATTCTAATTGTGCTGAAAAGCAACAATTTAGTACTATTAAATTGAATCACTCTCTGTAGTGTAATGAGACTGTATAGAAGTGCTCTATTTGCATGCTGACTTTAAAATGAATTTTCATGCAGATGGACAATAAAGTATATTGTATCGTTGAAGAAGATGAACATAATTGTGTATTTCTGCAGGGCATTGTGAAAGTGGACTTTCCCTTGCTGCCCCCCCCAGAGAGGCTGTGAGTACCCATATTTCCCCATAAGTGATACTGTGATAGGGCAGCAGGTAGCGTAGTGGTTAGAGTTGGGCCAGTAACCGAAAGGTTGCTAGATCGAATCACCGAGCTGACAAGGTACAAATCTGTCGTTCTGCCCCTGAACAAGGCAGTTAACTCACTGTTCCCTGGTAGGCTGTCATTGTAAATAAGAATTTGTTCTTAACTGACTTGCCTAGTTAAATAAAGGTTAAATAAGAAAATGTTAACAGTTACACATTATTTAGATAGATAGTAGAATAGATGGAGGAGTGATGTGATTCAAGATCTGACAAAGGCAGCGAGGCTGATACGTAAGCTTTATAAACTAAAGTGATACCAGCTGTGTGTGTGTTTTTTATATTCTTTTGAGATGTTAATCAATAATTGCCTGGCAATCAAACTACTTAGCCAATAAAGGCTGCCTAGTCTGAGCTGAAAATATGATTTGGTTTGGTGCTCCTGACCAATGAGAACACTACTGTTCCCTTCTCTTTCAGTCAGGCTGATTTGTTGGGATTTTAAGTGAGAGGCAGCCAATGGACCTTAAGTGTCCCTATTATACCACACTAGATTATATCTCCCGTATCTGTCTCAGAAACAAATTCAGCCCTAAGAATGTCACTGTGCCATCCGTCATCGTTACGAGCTATGGGGGAGCCAGTCCCCTGTTCAGCTGCTGTTGAGGGATACATTGAGTGGGTGTACCAAATGACACCCTATTCCCTATATAGTGCACTACCTTTGACCAGAGACCTATGTCGGTAATAGGGTGCCGTTTGAGACGCCGCCCAGGTCTGATCATTCTTTTCTGTTGACAATTGGGCGTGGCTCTCCTGTCGGGACTTGTCCTGTCGAGGTGTGCTGCCTAGATGGAGGCTCTGATAACTCCTCTTCCTGCTCTCAGGAACACGACAGCAGCTGAGATCATGAACAACACTATTGTCTGGGGGGATATACACCTTTTATGTAGATTAACTCAAAACAAACATGTCTGTTCCCAAATGAAATAAATAATATGCACTATCGCACGTTCAGGTTGAATGTAGGTTTAGCTAGAGGGCAGGCCAGTTTGGTTGCATTCACTGGGCAGGTGAGGCCCTGAGAATTTGTTGTGAAAGAGTAGGATTCTATGGAAAGGCAGCATTGCGAATGATCTAAAGTGTCATTTGGGAAGCAAAGATTTTTGTACAATATTTCAAAATGAACTCAATGAGGGTTCATCAACCTGGTTGATTTGAGGGGAATGGGGACATATTACCTCTGAAGTAATAGTGGTCCTCTCATAATTTTCTTATTTTCTAACTGAGTGGGCTCAAAGTACTGGGATAGTGACCATTTTTCTTGTTTTGGCTCTGTACTCCAGAACAAGGACTATGCAGTTAAAGTGCAGACTGTCGGCTATTATTTGAGTGTATTTTCATCCATATCTTGTGAACCATTTAGAAATTACAGCACAGATTACATCAAGCTTGTTTGTTTTGGTTGTGTTTCAGATAATATTGTGCCCAATAGAAATGAATGGTAAATAATGTATTGTCATTTTGGAGTCACATTTATGTAAAGGAGAATATAATATGTTTCCAAACACGTCTACATTAATATGGATGCTACCATGATTACGGATAGTCCTGAATAAATTGTGAATAATAATGAGTGAGAAAGTTACATACGCTCTAATATCATACTCCCAAGACCTCTCACCATTACAATAACAGGGGAGGTTAGCATTTTCGGGGGGTTATGATATTTGTGCGTCCAACCTTCTCACTCATCATTATTCATGATTCATTCAGGATGATCCGTAATCATGGTAGCATCCACATGAATATAGAAGTCTTTAGAAACATTCTTATTTACAATAAAAGTGACTGCAAAACGACCCAATACATTATTTACCATTTAATTTATTTTGGGCACAAAATAATCTGAAACATAACCAAAACAAACAGCAAATGCATCCAACAAGTTTGTAGACTCACAAGCTTGACATAATTATTTTGTGCTAGGAATATGTGACCAAATTCTAAACTTTTGACTACTTTAATAAACACAAGTGAATTTGTTCCAATACTTTTGGTCCCCTAAAATTGGGGGACTAGGTACAAAAAGTGCTGTAATTTCTAAACAGTTTACTTGATATGGATGACAATACCCTCAAATTTAAAGCTGACAGTCTGCACTTTAATAACCTCACTGGATTTAAAATGATACAATGCCTACATGCTGGAATCCAGAGCCAAAACAACAAAACGTGTCACTGTCCCAATACCGTTGGAGTACACTGTATATTAACATACAGCACATGATTTGTTGTGTTGCATTAAAATAATATGATTCAACACATTTTACTTAAATCTGGTGCCTTCTTTCCATGTCATATAGGAGCTAACTGGTCGGCTGTCTGCAGATTACCCAGTGTTGCCTGGGGAGAAGCCGCATCAAATTCGCCAACGCATCGGAGCGGCCTTCAAACAAGACGAGCAGAGCATCTCACAGGGAGCAGCGGTAAAGAGCCTGACAGGGGTTGGACATGGACACTATTGTCATTTACACTGACTCTCCCTTTAACAGTGGTTGTAAAGCCCCACACACAGGTGTACTTAATACTGAAGGCCACTCCTGTGGTTCCCCTTAGGGAAAAAATACATTTCTCAATTCAACCCATCGCCCTACCTTCCTTGACACCAATCGTCATTAGTCAGGCTTCTGTCATTGTAAGAGCCAGGAAGAGATATTTGATGTTCAACCACTCACTTCTGCCCAACGTCCTTTTTTTGCTTCTTGTAGGACTCAGAGCTGAACTCTGTGGAAGCTGAGTTATCTCTTCAGCTGCAGATATACAAAGCGGCCCGAAGACTGTGCCATGAGGAACACCTCAGCAAGGCGCAGAAGACAAGCCGGTTACAGCAGTGCAAGCGTGAGGAGAAGAAAGTCAAACAACTGCAGACAGCATTTCAGCTGCACCTACAGCACGGGCGGTCTTCACCACGGCCAGGCTGCATCAGCACACAAAGAGGTGAGTGACGATCTACTGGCCGACTAATAAAACAACATTAACATCTCTCCTCTCTGATCTGAGAGGTATGTAATTCCAGTGCCATTCCGTGGATTAATACGGTTGTTTGCTTTGGTTTTGTTTCCAGATCAGGGCACTTCTGATGATAGCTCTCTGTCCGATTCGGCGCTGCTCGATGAAGGTTAGAGCGTTACTAGGCAAAAATGACTCTTGTGAAAGTTGTATAGATAAACATGCTCTGACAATAGCACCAGAGTACTGTCTTAACTTCATTATTTATATTTTTCTCCAGAAAAGCTGATCAGTCAGTCATCTCAACCATCCTTGGAGGCCCCTCACCCAGGAGGACCAGCAGACCCTCCCCAGCCCCCCCCAGACCCCTCACACCTCCCTGGGCCTAGCCCCCACAAGCCAGCCCATACTACTCCAACTCTGGAGGAGTTACAGTCCAGCTTCAACACCAACCTGGAATTGGAGGCCCCTCCCATCGAGCACTCCCCTTGGACTGAGTCCAGTCTGGACCAGCCTTACCAGAAAACCAAGAACAAGTCACACTCTTGTAGCAGCAAGTCAAGGTAAAGGCCAAGGGAGAACCCAGCGTACCTCCTGTAATCAACGCTACCCTTGAATTTATTGTACAGGAAAGCCCAAGAATAGCCATAACGGAAGCCTCACGGGTTGGTGAAACCTCTTATACACAAGCCATTATGTAGCCTCATGTAAGATTGCCTTGACCTTTTGAATTGATGCATTTGTAGTGCTCTAAGCTTCATAGTTGAACTCAAATGCAGAGTATACCAAACATTAGGAACACCTGCCTAATATTGAGTTGCATTTATTCGGGGCAGGGACTCTACAATGTGTCAAGTGTTCCACAGGGATGCTGGCCCATGTTGACGTCAATGCTTCCCATAGTTGTCGAGTTGGCTGGATGTCCTTTTGACAAACTGGTGCACCTGGCAGCTACTACCGTACCCCATTCAAATGCACTTAAATCTTTTGTCTTGTCCATTCACCCTCTGAATGGCGCACATACACAATCCATGTCTAAATTGTCTCAAGGCTTAAAAATCATTCTCTAACCTGTCTCCTCCCCTTCAACTACACTGGTTGAAGTGGATTTAGCCAGTGACATTAATAAGGGATCAGAGCTTTCAACTGGTCAGTCTGTCATGGAAAAGTTAGTGTTCTTAATATTTTGTATCCTCAGTGTATACAAAATACGCTTTGGCAGCACTTCTCTGCAACTTAAACTCCATTTGATATTTAAAAAATGAGTTCCTTTTGAAGTGGTTTTGCTAAAGTAGGCATTAAGGTGTACCTTGTTATTTCGGGGAGGATATTACTCTGGAACATTCTGATTCAGTCACAACTTGTCTTTGAGTGGCAGCGCAAATAGACTGAGATAAGGGCACATGGAACAGGTTTAAGCATGGAAAGCACATCCACTCATTTGGCCCCTTCATGGCCTGTTTTCCATCTGAATGATAACATCTTCAGGGTTTAGTCATTAACCCACTTATCTCTCCTTCCTGTCCATGTTACCTTTCTGCAATAGTCCAGCCGTGACCCCTGTGTTGCCTCCAGTGGAAGCCTGTTATGAAGACACTGCTCTGCCCCTGCAGTTCTCCCATCTCAGACTGTGCCCAATCCAGTCAAACAGCGCCCCCTCCACCCCAGAGATGCACCTTCGCCGTCAGTTTTCTCTCAGGTCAGCACATTTTTAAACTTTTTAAAAACATTTTGGTATTTTAGCAGACCCTCTTATAGAGCAACTTAGTCAGTTCATTCAAATAAGGTAGGTAAGACAACCCCATATCACAGTCACATAGCACCATTGTATATTTCATCCACACTGTCACCACACTGCTTAAATCTTGGAACTGTCTCACTTTATCTTACAAATTATTTTCATTTTGTACGGTTTTGGCCTAGTTTGTAATGCTTCTTTGTGATATTTTACAGGCTTCCCAACAGTGAGCCTCCGTTGAACCTGGATAAGGACCGGGGTCGTACCCGTGTTCCCAGGAGGCTACTGACGGAATACGTAGTAACGTCTCCAGGCGAGTCCCCCATCCAGAGGGGAGGCTACAGAAACCACATTTACCACTCCAGCTCTGAGACTAAGGACAGTAACTCTGAACACTCTGCCCCATCCTATACTAGCTCCCTGTGTCGTGAGATGCCCTGTGACCTGCCATGGCAGTGTCAGCCCACCTATAGGTACCAGTCCAGCCCCAACGACAATCATGGACCAATGGCCTACCCCCCAGGCCCCGGCTTCTACCAAAATCACCAGCATCAGTCCACCCCCAGCTTCCACAGAGGTTACTATGACCACGGGATGGTCTACCCTTCAGAGATGGACATGGCCAGGCTGTATCACGGCCCTCCGCCCCCCTGTCACTCCAGCCGATATGAGCACTGGTATGAGGAGGCCCCTGTGCACCCCCAGCGGGCTCTCAAGTCCCTTTCCCCCCACGTCAGACTGTCCCGCGCCCCCTCACTCAGAGAGTGCCCCCACCACCCCTCCAGAGGCTTCCCCCGGCAGGTGGTAAACGAGGAGCTCAAGTCATGGCACCAGCGCAACCAGTTCAGACCTCACTCCCTCGACCGACAGACTGCGATCAGGTTGAGGAACGTACCTGGCTGCGAGTCACCTCTCTCCCACCACCACAAGTACCCTGAACAGGTAAACAGCCACGACAGCACTTCACTCACTACATGATTACAATGTAGTTGCCCAATCTTAAATTATTGCCTTTGTGGAGTTACTGTCAGCCCCACCGTAATAATGAATATCACTGGAGTATAAAAATGTTTATTTATCCTTATTTTACCACGTAAGTAGACAGAGAACACATAATCATTTACAGCAACAACGTGGGGAATAGTTACAGGGAAGAATGAGCCTGGGGATGATGGTCAGATTGGTAATTTAGCCAGGACACCACGGTCCCTAATCTTTGATAAGTGCCATGGGCTCTTTACTGACAACAGAGAGTCAGGACACCCATTAAACATTCCATCCAAAAGATGGCACCCTACACAGGGCAATGTCCCCAATCATTGCCCTGGGGCATTGGGATATTTAGACCAGAGGAAAGGGTGCCTCCTACTGGCCCTCCAACACCACCACTCCAACACCACAGTATCTGGTCTCCCATCCAGGGACCAACCAGGACCAACCCTGCTTAGCTTCAGAAGCTTGTGCCATATCTAAATACAGTTACTTACAAGCCAACTTACTTTGTGTTCTACTGAACTGTGTGAGTTTGGCAATCACACCTGACACACAAACAAGTATTACACAAACAAGTATTACCTCCAGTATTACCTCCATGAACTAGTAAGCACACTATGACAAAAGGAGTCATTGGACAAAACGCAACTGTTCAATGATCCTTGTTTCAGCTCGTTTTATGACTTCCAATGGTTGTTTTGAATTGTTCAGGAACCACTGTTCACACAATATCATTTTTTTCTGGTCCCATTGTCCAAGGGCAATATTCACGCTCACTAAATTGCATTGAGAGAGAGAAACCATGATAAATCAAAATCACATTTATTTATATAGCCCTTCGTACATCAGCTGATATCTCAAAGTGCTGTACCGAATCCCAACCTAAAACCCCAAACAGCAAGCAATGCAGTTATAGAAGCATGATACACTTTGTGTTCATCCCAAATGGCACCCTATTCCCTACATAGTGCACTACTTTTGGCCAGAGTGCTATGGGCCCGGGTAAAATAAATGGTGCACTATATAGGGAGTAGAGAGCCATTTGGGACATACACGGTTTTCCAGTCCCACCCCATGGCCTCCTTACTGCTGTTTTGTCAGCCTCACAGATAACTCGCACACTGTGCGTCATAAAACGCTGCGAATGACCCTGAGTTTCGCTTCAGGACAAAGCCTATTTCGTTACATACTTTATCTATCTAAAATTAACCTCAAAATGCCTGATTTAAGAACTGACACTTATATTAACTACAATTATTTGTCATCTTTTGAGCTGATACAGTTTAAGAAGATCTATGGAGGCAATGTGATCTTGAGACATTGAAATGGTTATAATATGAGAGGAAATTGGTATCCTGAGATTTTCTCTCCAGAGGGCAAGGCATGGGAAAGGTCTTGCGTAAGTGTAAAACCCAGGTGCCACATTCCTGTATCGTTTTACTGTCTTTACTCTTCAGCGACGATTTATATCGCATGGTAATACCGCTGTAGTACAGTAGTGGATCTAATATTTCTCAGTAGCTTTTGGGTTGAATATTTCTCAGTAGTAGTGGTGACTATTCTATTTTCGAGGGGAGGTTCTGATCCCAGAAAGTAAATCACGCAATGTCACTGAGTCACAGTGTGGTTCACTGTAAAGAAAAACACCACACCTTGTTGTGGATCAGCTGCTAAAAACATAATGGCTGAACTCAAATTAGGTTTGATTTGGTTTGAACGTTTATGCCCTTCTCATTAAGGAGCTCTAAATGGTGAAGTTATACCACACAGTGCTATATACTGTACTTCCTTTAACATCACATTTGTGTCTCCAACTTCCTTGTGTTGTGAGAACTGAGTAATATAGCAGCTGAGGGCATGGTCTCTGCTGTCACTCCTGGCCCAGAAGGGTTGTAGGGAACCACAAGCAGAAACATCATTGTGCTTGTAGGCACGGATCTACTTTGTTGCCTTCTTTCCATACTGTGACCTTCCAATAATGTTGTTGCTAGTGATAGTATAAGTAAGTATAACTCTGTTAGTACTGACTTGGTAGACTTGACAAACCAGACATTGAAATAAATGTTCCCTGTTTTTGTTATTATGCCTGCAGGCTCCCCAGAGACGGGTCCTCCAGAAGGCAGCGGATGGGACCCCGGAGCAGTGGTTTGTGGGTGACGAGTCAGAGCTCATCAGTCAGGTGTAGGACTAGGGAGAGGGCACCAAGTGCCACACCCTCTCTGGAACACTAACCTCTGCCCCCAGTCCACAAAGCCCTATTTATTCATTAATGTATTACACTAATGGACCTGGTGCAGATATGAGATGAGGGAGACCGGGCATAATATGAAAGAGGGCCTGAGGCTTTATACCATTGACCTCAACATGTTACCTGGGCAACAACAAATGATCAACTTAAGGCAGGAAGTAACAGACCACAATGCTAAAATAGTGCCGCCCTTTTTACTGTGAAAGAGCTACTGTTTTGAATTAATTCATAGTTAGCTTTATTTTGTACGGATCTGTTTAGTACTATGAAAAATGTTTCTAAACTGTTTTTCTAAAAGAAAATATTTCTCTGTAGAAGTTAATAAATAAAGATTTATACTGTTAATCCTGTCAGTGTCATTCTGTTATGAATGTAATTTTCTTCAGAATTGAGAATTCAATTCCAACAGGAATGTGGACCAGTCTTTTGTTTCATAGGATCAGAATAAGTACCTGTATTATTTTTGTCATCAATCGACCATTCAGCATTGAAGATGCACTATCCTTTATCAATTTACTATTTACCTGGCAAACATTTAGAGCAAAAAGCTAATTGAATGGCAACTGAGTTCAACTGATGCCTTTATTTCTTACCTTTTGCCACCTGGTTGTGGAAGTTAATTACACCATTGATAAACCATTTTATTATGCATATGAATACACTTTCTGTGCATAGATACATGATACTTAAGTTGTACCAATTTACTATGGATGTCACATTGAACAATGCCACAAAACATATGTAATTCTCTCATATTCCACGTATCCGATGAATGATATTAATAGTTGTACTGATCTGTAATCAGGTTCTGGCTTTTTTTTGTTTACATAAGATAGTAATTTAGCTGGCTGGCTAAAACTGGCACTTATACAGTAATGTTGATTTAATGTGCACAGTTCCTGTAAAACTACCTTTCATAAATGTAAGTATTTGTTTCAATAAATAAAGTTCATATCTCTGAATCTCTTCTGAAATGTATCCATGTTACATGCCAACTCATGATTGGACCTCTCATTTAGAGGTTCCCGAGTTGTGCAGCGGCTTTTGGGTTTGGCCGGGATAGGCCGTCATTGTAAATACGAATTTGTTCTTAAAAAACTGACTTGCCTAGTTAAAGGTTATTAAAAACAAAAGTGGCACTTTTGCGCAGTAAATCCAAATCCAAAACAACCGTTTTTACAGCTGCAAGTTGTTTTTTTCACTGCATCGGAAGTTAGACGCGGCGACAGCTAATAGTTTAGGTCCACAATTATACTTATTTTTATACTTATTTTTACCCCCCAAAATAAATATTATATACACTGCCTTCGGAAAGTATTCAGACCCCTTGACTAGCCAAATTGTGTTACTTAACAGACTTATTCTAAAAAAAAAATGTTTTTAAAATTTCTTTTTTAAAGAATCTTCAGCACTCTATACCCCATAATGACAAAGCGAAAACAGATCTCAATTTTTTTTGCAAATGTATTAAAAATAAAACAACAGATAACTTTTATATATATGCGAATTCAGACCTTTTGCTATGAAACTCGAAATTAAGCTCAGGTGCATTCTGTTTCCATTGATCATCATTGAGATGTTTCTACAACTTAATAGGAGTCCACTTGTAGTAAATTCAGTTGATTGGACATGATCTGGAAAGGCACACACCTGTCTATATAAGGTCCCACAGTTGACAGTGCATGTCAGAGCAAAACCCAAGCCATGAAGTTGAAGGAATTGTCTATAGAGTGCCGAGAAAGGATTGTGTCGAGGCATAGATCTGGGGAAGGGTAGGTAAACATTTCTGCAGCATTGAAGGTCCCTAAAAACACAGTGGCCTCCATCAACACTCTTCCTAGAGTTTGGAACAACCAAGGCTCTTCCTAGAGCTGGCCGCATGGCCAAACTGAGCAATCGGGGGAGAAGGGTCTTGGTCAGGGAAGTGACCAAGATACCCATGTTCACTCTGACAGAGCTCTAGAGTTCCTCTGTGGAGATAGGAGAAACTTTCAGAAGAACGATCATCTCTGCTGCACTCCACCAATCAGGCCACTCCTCAGTAAAAGGCACATGACAGCCCTCTTGGAGTTTACCAAAAGGCACCAAAAGACTCTCAGACCATGAGAAACAAGATTCTCTGATCTGATGAAACCAAGATTGAACTCTTTGTCCTGAATGCCAAGCGTCACGTCTGGAGGAAACCTGGCACCATCCCTATGGTGAAGCATGGTGGCGGCAGCATCATGCTGTGGGGATGTTTTTCAGCGGCAGGGACTGGGAGACTAGTCAAGATTGAGGCAAAGATGAACTGAGGAAAGTACAGAGAGATCCTTCATGAAAACCTGCTCCGGAGCGCTCAGAACCTCAGACTGGGGCGAAGGTTCAGCTTCGAACAGGACAACTACCCTAAGCACACAGCCAAGACAGTGCAGGAGTGCCTTCGGGACAGGTCTCTGAATGTCCTTGAATGGCCCAGCCAGAGCCCGGACTTGAACCCTGTCGAACATCTCTGGAGAGACCTGAAAATAGCTGTGCAGCGTTCACTCCCCATCCTACCTGACAGAGCTTGAGAGGATCTTCAGAGAAGAATGGGAGAAACTCTCCAAATAAGGGTGTGCCAATCTTGTATCGTCATATACCCAAGAAGACTCGAGGCTGTAATCACTGCCAAAGGTGCTTCAACAAAGTACTGAATAAGGATCTGAATTCTTATGTAAATGTGAAATTTCAGTTTTTTTATAATTTAGCACAAATTTCTAAACCTGTTTTTGCTTTGTCATTATGGGGTATTGTGTGTTGATTGATGAGTGAAAACAACTATTTAATACATTTTAGAATATGGCTGTAACCGAAAAAGTAAAGGGGTCTGAAAACTTCTGAAGGCTGTGTATGTGTGTGTGTGTGTATATATATATATTATTTTCAATGTTATGAATATCGCTAGCAACAACAGAATAAATTATAAATTACATACATACTGTAGAAAAGAGGGGAATATATTCTTTCAACTTTATTTCTCAACTCCTAATATTGATCAAATTACACTGAGTGGAATATCTGACATTGGCTTTAAGCATTCTTGACTTGGACATTCATTTTTGCCAACACACGGCTAACCTTTGTTTAAACAGCTGCTCTTAGCTAAAATGTTTTTGGAGTTACCTTTTTGAAGCTAATCATTTGTGTTAGTTTACACTTCCTCCTCCAATTTATAATGAAGGTCAAAATAATGAAAACTATCTAACAAATATATTCATTGGGATGTTGATTACTTCTCCTTGCCATTATCATTCAGCTGATAAGATGTGATTTTTTATTTTTATGGATTGGGGTCCCTGGGCCGCCGGTTTGCCTGGCAGGGGGTCCCTGGGCCGCCGGTTTGCCTGGCAGGGGGTCCCTGGGGAAGAAAAGGTTTAACAACCCTGCTATAACCCATACATTAAAAATTATTGAAAACCTTTTTCCTTTCAAATTAGATCAACTATGTTGTCTATGCATTATATATTTATAGCCAGCAGCATTACATAATTTTAGTTTCACTTCATATCTTGCAAGTATTTTTTACATATGTGCAACACTTTAGAGCCTATTCATGAATAAACAGTGATTCTCCCTTAAACCACTGCACCACCCTTATTAATCCCAGCGTACATCTGTAGATGTCATGGCTGGAGCCTGTTCAGACTGGCGAGAAGAAAGAGCCCTTGACTAAGCGCCCCCTACTCGGCTGCTGTGAAGATAACGTGAGCCCCTACCATCACACTCAAGCCCTGGTCTCTCTGCTCCCCCTGACCCACTAGGTGTGCTGGTTGGAACCAGTGCAGACTGCTGAGAAAGCCAAGCCCTACATCTTCACCCAGGACCAGGCCGTGCTCAATCGCACCTTCTTCCCCTGCTTCTACACACTGGCCGTCAAGAGCACCTACTCAGCCTCCGTGAAGGTGAGCCCTTGGACTGGACTCTGACTGAGCCAAATGTCCAGGGGAGGATGACCACAGAAAAATATTGTGTGCTGCTGTATGTCAATCTTATTTTTCTCTTTGCAGTGTAAACAAGCTTTTTTTCCCCCTTTTCTGTCTATCGTCTTGTTGACTCAATTTTGTGCTCCCCCTCGGGAGCATGGAGAACCCCTGACACACCTTCATCACAACCTGCATCCTGGCCTGAGACTGCTCGCTTGCTGACGTCATTGTGCGCGAGATGGACAACACCGGAGAGGACCGCCCACTCAAAAAACTGCGTGTGAAGATCAAACCAGGTCAGACTTGGCTTACATTTACCCTTTACTGCTAAGGCCAAGTCCAATTTAATTAGTTCAACTGACTGAGATTTTGCCTTAAGCTGCAGACTCAACATAACTGATACACTCGATCATGACTGCTTAAGTTAAAGCAACAAATGTCATCTGTATTTTCTCCCCTCCCTCAGGTGTTGACCCTGATGACACCTATAATGATATGCCCTATGAGAAGGGCTTCTGTTTCGTCTCCTACCTGGCGCACCTGGCTGGAGATCAGAGTTGTTTCGATGCCTTCCTCAAGGTTACTGTTACTTCTCATTTTGTGTATATATTACTGTGCTACTCATCAGTAAATACCCTGAGTGTCTGCTTGATACTTTTTTTAAAGGTTAATACATAAGCACCATCCCTCTCTCGACTGTCCTACTTGACAGAAATGAAGGCTTCTTGCATGTAGTAGGCTCTTTTGCAGAGAGGGTATGAGGGTAGCAGTCTGACATGTAGGTGTTTCTTCTCACAGGCCTACATTGACAAGTTCAAGTTCTGCAGTGTTATGGCAGAGGATGCCCTGGAGTTCTTCCTGGAGTATCCCTGACCTGAAGAAGAAAGGAGTACACAAGATTGAGGTAATGGGCAGTGTAGTTGACTTTAGACAGCTGTTACAAGCTCACTCTCATGCTTAAAGACACAATCTGACCTGTCACTCTCCCTGTGGTTCCTTTGCTAGGTCTGGAGTTTGATAGCTGGCTCAATGTGCCTGGTTGGCCTCTCTATCTCCCTGACTTGTCGGCTGGCCAGAGCCTGATGAAGCCTGCTGAGCAGCTGTCAGAGCTGTGGGCTGTCGAGGGCCTGGATATGGCCAGCATCATGAAGACCAACATCCAGGCTTGGAAGACTTACTTCCTGGAGAAGATCATAGAGAAGTCCCCACTTTCTAGAGGTAGGACATGATGGTAACAACACTTCTGCGCTGATACCCCTAGCACTATCATTGTACTGGATATACAGTACCAGTCAAAAGTTTGGGCAAATCTACTCATTCAAGGGTTTTTCTTTATTTGTGCTATGTTCTACATTGTAAAATAATAGTGAAGACATCAAAACTATGAAATAACACATGGAATAAGCTACTAACCAAAAAAGAGTTAAACAAATCAAAATATATTTTCCATTATAGATTCTTCAAAGTAGCCACCCTTTGCCTTGATTACAGCTTTGCACACTCTTGGCATTCTCTCAGCCAGCTTCATGAGGAATGCTTTTCCAACAGTCTTGAAGAAGTTCCCACATATACTAAGCACTTGTTGTGAAGTCCTTACTTACAAGCCCTTAACCAACAAAGCTTTAAAAAGTTAAGAAGAAAAACGTTGTTGGTAGTATGTAAATGAAGGTAGAGTTAAAGTGACCATGCATAGATAATAAACGGAGAGCAGCAGCAGCGTAAAAGAGGGGTCTGGGTAGCCCTTTGATTAGCTGTTCAGGAGTCTTATGGCTTTGGGGTAGAAACTGTAAAGAAGCCTTTTGGACCTAGACTTGGTGCTCCGATACCGCTTGCCGTGCGGTAGGAAAGAGAACAGTCTATGACTAGGGTGGCTGGGGTCTTAGACATTTTTTGTGGCCTTCCTCTGACACCGCTAGTATAGAGGTCCTGGATGGCAGGAAGCTTGGCCCCAGTGACGTACTGGGCTGTAAGCACTACCCTCTGTAGTGCCTTGCGGTTGGAGGCCGAGCAGTTGCCATACCAGGCAGTGATGCTCTCGATGGTGCAGCTGTGGAACTTTTTGAGGATTTGAGGACCCATGCCAAGTCTTTTCAGCCTCCTGAGGGGGAATAGGCTTTGTCATGCCCTCTTCACAACTCTCTTGATGTGTTTGGACCATGATAGTTTGTTGGTGATGTGGACACCAAGGAACTTGAAGCTCTCAACCTGCTCCACTACAGCCCCGTCGATGAGAATGGGGGCATGCCCGGTCCTCCTTTTCCTGTAGTCCACAATCATCTCCTTTGTCTTGAGGTTGTTGTCCTGGCACCACACGGCCAGGTCTCTGACCTCCTCCCTATAGACTGGCTCGTCGTTGTCAGTGATCAGGCCTACCACTGTTGTGTCATTTGCAAACTTAATGATGGTGTTGGAGTCATGCCTGGCCATGCGGTCATGAGTGAACAGGGAGTACAGGAGGTGACTGAACATGCACCCCATGTTGAGGATCAGCTTGGCAGATGTGTTGTAACCTACCCTTACCACCTGGGGGTGCCCTGTCAGGAAGTCCAGGATCCTGTTGCAGAGGGAGGTGTTTAGTCCCAGAGTCCTTCGCTTAGTGATGACCTTCGAGGGTACTATGGTGTTGAACGCTGAGATGTAGTCAATGAATAGCATTCTCACATAGGTGTTCCTTTTGTCCAGATGGGAAAGGGCAGTGTTGAGTGCAATAGAGATTGCGCCATCTGTGGATCTGTTAGGACGGTATGCAAATTGGAGTGGGTCTAGGGTTTCTGGGATAATGGTTTTGATGTGAGCCATGACCAGCCTTTTAAAGCACTTCATGGCTACAGACGTGAGTGCTACGGGTCAGTTGTCATTTAGGCAGGTTATCTTAGTGTTAATGGGCACAAGGACCATGGTGGTCTGCTTGAAACATGTTGGTATTACAGACTCAGTCAGGGACAGGTTTAAAATGCCAGTTGGTCAGCGCATGCTCGGAGTACACGTCCTGGTAATCCGTCTGGCCCTGTGGCCTTGTGAATGTTGACCTGTTTAAAAGGTCTTACTCACATCGGCTATGGAGAGTGTGATCACACAGTCATCCGGAATAGCTGATGCTCTAATGCATGCTTCAGTGTTACTTGCCTCAACGCGAACATAGAAGTAATTTAGCTCATCTGGCAAGCTTGTGTCACTGGACAGCTCGCGGGTAAAACGGATTTAATGAGGTAAAACAAATTTGAGTCCTTGGCCACTAAGAGCGCCGCCTCTGGATGAGCGTTTTCCTGTTTGCTTATGGCCGTATAAAGCTCATTGAGTGTGGTCTTAGTGCCAGCATCGGTTTGTGGTGGTATGTAGACGGCTACGAAAAATACAGATGAAAACTCTCTTGGCAAATAGTGTGGTCTACAGCTTATCATGCAATACTCTACCTCAGGTGAGCAAAACCTTGAGACTTCCTTAGATTTCGTGCACCAGCTGTTGTAATATACATAGACTGCCACCCCATGGCCTACCAGAGGCTTTTTTTCTATCTTGCCGAAAAAGCTTAAAGCCCGCTAGCTATATGTTATGTCGTCGTTCAGTCAGGACTCGGTGAAACATAAGATATTACAGTTTTTAATGTCATGTTGGTAAGATATACGTGATCGCAGTTCGTCTATTTTTATTATTGATTGATTGTATGTTGGCTAATAGGACCGATGGTAAAGGTAGATTACCCTCTCAGCGACGGATCCTAACAAGGCACCCAGATCTTCGTCACCAATACCTCCGTCTCTTTCTCCTGCAAATGATGGGGATGAGGGCCTTCTCTGGCGTCTGAAGTAAATCCTTCCTGTTTGACTTGTTGAAGGAAAAAGTATTCCTCCATTATGGAGTGAATAATCGCTGTCCTGATATCTAGAAGCTATTTTCGGGTCATAAGACAAGGTGACAGAAACATTATGTACAAAATAACTTACAAATAACGCGAGAAAACATGCACAATTGGTTACAGGATCGTAAAATGGCTGCCATCTCCTTCGGCGCCATTCTTAAAACAGCCTGGAGGTGTGTTGGGTCATTGTCCTGTTGGAAAAACACTAAGCACAATCCAGATGGGATGGCGTATCGCTGCAGAATGCTGTGGTAGCCATGCTGGTTAAGTGTGACTTGAATTCTAAATAAAGCACCATCACACCTCCTCCATGCTTCACGGTGGGAACCACACATGCGGAGATCACACCTACTCTGCGTCTCACAAAGACACAGCGGTTGGAACCAAAAATGTCCAATTTGGACTCATCAGACCAAAGGACAGATTTCCACCGGTCTAATGTCCATTGATTGTATTTTTTAGCCCAAGCAAGTCTCTTCTTCTTATTGGTGTCCTTTAGTAGTGATTTCTTTGCAGCAATTTGACCATGAAGGCCTGATTCACGCAGTCTCCTCTGAACAGTTGATGTTGAGATGTCTGTTACTTGAACTCTGTGAAGCATTTATTTGGGCTGCAATTTCTGAGGCTGGTAACGCTAATGAACTTATCCTCTGCAGCACAGGTAACTCTGGGTCTTCCTTTCTTGTGGCTGTCGTCATGAGAGCCAGTTTATCATTGCGCTTGATGGTTTTTGCGACTGCATTTAAAGAACATTCAAAGTTCTTGACATTTTCCGCATTAACTAACCTTCATGTCTTTAAGTAATGACGGACTGTCATTTCTCTTTGCTTATTTGAGCTGTTCTTGCCATAATATGGACGTGGTCTTTTACCAAATAGGGTTATATTCTATATACTGCCCCTACCTTGTCACAACATAACTGATTGGCTCAAACGCATTAAGAAGGAAAGAAATTCTACAAATTAACTTTTATCAAGGCACACCTGTTAATTGAAATGCATTCCAGGTGACTACCTCACAAAGCTGGTTGAGAGAATGCCAAGAGTGTGCAAAGCTGTCAAGGCAAAGGGTGGCTACTTTGAAGAATCTCAAATATAAAATATATTTAGTTTAACACTTTTTTGTTGGTTACAACATGATGCCATATGTTATTTCATAGTTTTGATGTCTTCACTATTATTATACAATGTAGAAAATAGTAAAAATAAAGAAAAACCCTTGAATGAGTTGGTGTGTCCAAACTTTTGACTGGTACTGTACATGTGATTTACCAGAATGTGATTCACCCCAATTCATCAGTGTGAGGATATCTATCTATTCTTTATTTCATTACTTTACGTTTTGTACCTTGCATCTGTAAGTCTAGATGTGCTTAAAGTACTTTTGAAATTAGTCACACCAATCATGTACCTTCACTCTGACTTTGATAAGGTAATATAAAGAAACAGGAGGAGCAGTACCCTCACATCGTGAAGTCAAACAACGCTGAGCTACGACTGTGCTGGGCCCAGATCATTGCCAAGAATCGGCACCAGCCAGGATATCAACATGTGCGCAGCTTCCTCAGCTGCCAGGTTAGAAAAACAAATGCATTTGGTCCTCAACCATCAATTACAGTATTTGTCAAGCAAGTGTTTTAGGCCAATTTAATGTTTTATTATAGTAAATATAATGTACATACAGTGCCTTGCGAAAGTATTCAGCCCCCTTGAACTTTGCAACCTTTTGCCACATTTCAGGCTTCAAACATAAAGATATAAAACTGTATTTTTTTGTGAAGAATCAACAACAAGTGGGACACAATCATGAAGTGGAACGACATTTATTGGATATTTCAAACTTTTTTAACAAATCAAAAACTGAAAAATTGGGCGTGCAAAATTATTCAGCCCCTTTACTTTCAGTGCAGCAAACTCTCTCCAGAAGTTCAGTGAGGATCTCTGAATGATCCAATGTTGACCTAAATGACTAATGATGATAAATACAATCCACCTGTGTGTAATCAAGTCTCCGTATAAATGTCCACCAGAGCTGCTGCACATAATTTAATGTTCATTTATCTACCATAAAACTTCGTTTTAGAGAATTTGTCAGTATGTCCATCTGGCCTCCCAACTGCAGACCACGTGTTTGGTGTTGTGTGGGCAAACGGTTTGCTGATGTCAACGTTGTGAACAGAGTGCCCTGCCCCATGGTGGCGGTGGTGTTATTGTATGGCAGGCATAAACTACGGACAACGAACACAATTGCACTTTATCCATCGCAATTTGAATGCACAGAAATACGGTGACGCAATCCTGAGTCCCATAGTAGGGCTCATTTAAAAAAAAAAAGTTTTCTATATTCCCAGTCATATCCAGGGCGGCGCACCATTGGCCCAGCGTCATCCGGGTTTGGCCAGGACAGGCCGTTATTGTTCTTAACTGACTTGCCATGAATGTATTTCAATTGACTGATTTCGTCATATGAGCTGTAACTCGGTAAAGTCTCTGAATGTGTTGCATATTGCGTTTCTATTTTTTTTTTCAGTATATTTCATGGTAGAATATATAATTTGACTTGAGAAGAGAACACATCTGGTATACTCTCTATTGTTGTATCATAATCGTGCTGCTGTATAAATTGGTGGCATTTCCGCTTCTCTCCAACGGATGTTGTACAAATTTGGTGTAACCGCTAAATACGCCCTCCCGTCAACAGTCTTTTTTGGGGGGTGTGCACTCTGATGAGAAACTAACTAGATAGCCAAGTAGTTCTTTGCGCTGAGGATTCGGAATCGCCATGAAGTACGCATTGGTAAGAATATCCTGTCGAATGTATTTCTAGGGTTGCTTTGGTTTCCCCTTTTGTCTGTGGTGGTAGTAGAAAAGTAGCTTGTCAGCTAACGCGGTAACGTTACAGGGAGCTATCACTCCCTGTCAGATAATTTATCTGGCCTGAACTGGTCATATTATGTCAAATTAAATGCACAAAATTTGAAGTTTTGGCTCTGCGATTGACCTGATTAAAAGATCACTAACTAGCCTAGTGCAGTTAGCTAAGTGACTCAAGTACAGTAAGCATTTCATTGGACCGTGTATACTATTTGTATCCTGTACATACGACGAATAAAAATTGAAACTCATGTTGTAAACTTGTGCATGCGACTCGTCTTGGCTAGCAGTCTGCCAAGCAACCAACTGTCCTGGTACATCTGACAACGTTAACAGCCATCTAAGCAAGCAAGTGAAGTTTATTTCACCTTAGAGAATCGCAAATACCATAATTTACTGAACAAAAATAAGTTAAACATGTATGTGTTGGTTTCATGAGCTGAAATTTAAAAAATCCTAGAAATTTTCCATGCACAAAAGCTTATTTCTCCCAAATGTTGTGCACAAATTTGTATACATCCCTTGCCAAGATAATCCATCCACCTAACAGGTGTGGCATATCAAGAAGCTGATTAAATAGCATTCTCATTACACAGATTCACATTCTGTTGGAGACATTACAAAAAATGCCACTAAAATATGCAGTTTTGTCACACAACACAATGCCACAGAAGTCTCAAGTTTTGAGGGAGCATGCAATTGGCATGCTGACTGCAGGACTGTCCAGCAGAGCTGTTGCCAGAGAATTGAATGTTAATTTCTGTAGCATCTAACGTTTTGGAGAATTCGGCAGTAGGTCCAAACGGCCTCATAACTGCAGACCATGTGTATCCCCGCCAGCCCAGGACCTCCACATCTGACTCCTTCACCTCCAGGATCGTCTGAGACCAGCCACCCAGACAGCTGATGAAACTGTGGGTTTGCACAACCGAATAATTTCTGCACAGACTGTCAGAAACCGTCTCTGGGAAGCTTATCTGCGTGCTTGTCGTCCTCACCAGGGTCTTGACCTGACTGCAGTTCGCCATCCTAACTGACTTCAATGGGCAAATGCTCACCTTTCGATGGCCATTGGCACGCTGGAGAAGTGGGCTCTAAATGGATTAATCCCAGTTTCAACTCTACCGGGCAGATGACAGATAGCGTGTATGGGGTTGTGTGGGTGAATGATTTGCTGACGTCAATGTTGTGAAAAGAGTGCCCAATGGTGGGGTTATGGTATGGGCAGTCATGAGCTATGGGCAACGAACACTATTGCATTTTATTTATGGCAATTTGAATGCACAGAGATACCGTGATGAGATCCTGAGGCTCATTGTCATGCCAATTATCCATTACCTCATGTTTCAGCATGATAATGCACAGCCCTGTAACGCAAGGATCTGTACACAATTCCTAGAAGTGGAAAATGTCCCACTTCTATGGCCTGTCAACCATTTGAGCATGTTTGGGATGCTCTGGATCGACGTGTATGATAATGTGTTCCGGTACCCGCCAATATCCAGAAAATTCACACCGCCATCGAAGAGGAGTGGGTTCCTTTCCACAGGCCACAATCAACAACCTGATCAGATTTATGCGACGGAGTAGTGTCGTGCTGCATGAGGCAAATGGTGGTCACACCAGATACTGACCTGTTTTCTGATCCACACCCCTACCTTTAATGTGTCTTTCACCAACAGATGCATATCTGTATTCCCAGTCATGTGAAATCCGTAGATTAGGTCCCAATGAATTTATTTCAATTTACTTATCTCAGTAAGATCTTTGACATTGTATGTTGCGTTTTATTTTTTTCAGTGGCACAGTGAACTTCTAATTGTCTGACATTGTTTGTATTTGAAGAACAACTACTCAAGTACTGTTAGTAGCCTACACAAGCTGATTCCCTTTTGTACTTTATCCTTAAACAGATTTATTGTTCTGCGACAATGTTATGCCTGACAATAACTGCCTTGATGTAATTTACTGTATAATAGCAGGGCATTTGCAATATGAAATTCCCCTTATGAGTTTGGTTTCTGAGTTTATCACCTTGTTTTATTTAAAGAGTCAATCCTTAGTTGAAACAATAACAAAGCAAACACTGCCTGTGTTTTGGTAAAAAGCTGAGGGATGGGCCTGGAGAAGTGTAACCTCTTAAATTCAAAAACAGAGTTTTGGATGCAAGGACTGACCATCCACTATATCAAAATGATAGTTTCAAGCATGTGTTGAGGCTATACAGTTTGTAAACATTGTAAATGAATATTAGTGTAAAACATGATTATATTTTGGGTACTGAATGGGTTTGACAGTTGAACTATGTTCATCAGGCATTTGTAAGTGATATTCTTCAAGAATCATTATCTATATAACATTAATTTAAGTCCAAAAATTGATGTACGAACTGCAGATTGCCCATTTAAACAGTCCAATATCTGTTTACATCTGCTTCTCTTATTTTTGTTTTATTTTTTCAACAGTAGCCATGTTATACGTTGATTATGCCAAAACAATCTTTCTATTTTGTATTTAGTTCTCGACAGTAGCTGTGACTGCTGGGGTGTTATTGCTGTCCACTGTGGGCATAATTATAGCCCTCTACCTAGGCAAGAAGAAAAAGCCTCCAGTCACCTTGCTTGACCCTACCCAGAAATACCAGCTAACGCTCATCGATAAAGAGGTACATGTGTGCTATTGAAATAAATGAGACATTTTGCTATGTGTGTCAGAGGCCTGTGCTTAATTCAATTATATACTATACTATACTAAAAAATTATTTTTGTCTAACATTTAACCAAATGTTTGTAGTAGATGTCTTTGCATTGAATTTACACACTATTTGACAACCAATGTATGAATAGTTCGATATGTGTTTGGCCTCTTTCCATAGGTGATCAGCCATGATACTCGCAGGTTCCGTTTTCGGCTTCCCTCAGCAGAACATATCCTGGGGCTGCCCGTAGGTAAGTCTTTTGTCAAGTGACAGTGTTTGATCATTTATTATTATTTGATAGTGCCATGCCCTTAATAGAAATTTAGCAGACCCTCTTATCCAGAGAGACTTACAGGAGCAATTAGGGTTATGTGTCTTGCTCAAGTTTACATCTATCTGTTATTCACCTAGTCGTCTTGGGGATTCAAATCAGCGTCCTTTTGGTTACTGGCCCAACTCTCAAATAGTCCTTTAGCTTACCAGCATTATAACTACCCTCAAAATGTAATACTTGATGCCGTTGTATTGCACTGATGGGAACTAGAACGCTTAGCTTCCCAGTCCTTGAATGCCCTCTAGTGTATGAGTCATTTAGCAGAACAATCAGAGGATAAAGCCACACCAAATGACCCTATCAATTTTCAATCAGTGTTGTCTTTGTGTTTCTAATCCCCTTATTTGTTTCCTCTAGGGAAGCATGTATACCTCTCTGCCCGTATTGACGGCAGCCTGGTAGTCAGACCATACACACCTGTGTCCAGCGACGACGACAAAGGATATGTTGACTTGGTTGTGAAGGTATGTTTGGTTTGTCAAAGCAATCTTATATATTATACTGATGACATGCTGGACCTGTTAGTAGATCATCTTATTCTTTGGGATCTAAAAGAGAAAAACCTATCCTAAATAATCACTGCTAGTGTGAGGCGCTTGATATATAAGGACCCTGATCTGCAAACCATATTTAATGTAGAAAATTCCTCCCCAGATCTACTTCAGTAATGTGCACCTCAAGTTTCCTGATGGAGGCAAGATGTCTCAGTACCTGGAGAGTCTGCACCTGGGAGATGTTGTGGACTTTAGAGGACCAGGAGGACTGCTGGAGTACAGAGGGCATGGTACGACCAGTCCACTGCCCTGCACACCCTCCTGATATTTACTAATGATGTGTCGCAATGTTGTTTTTGGATGATATAATATCGATATTTGACTAAGTATCAATTTGTTAAACAAAAATACAAGTTAAACTTCTCTTTTAAAGTGCTAATGTAAATGGCATTAGCTAGCGCTAGTTGGCTGTACCTGTGGCAAAACTCAGCACTTTTATTTCTCTCATCGATCAACTCATTTTTTTTCATGCTCGTCTTTCTGCAGCAGACATATAGCGAGTGACATGTTTGGAACATCAAATGGCAATAAAATTGCAGTGTCAACGCGCAATACAAAATCATGAGCATTTCAATACATATTCTATTTTTTTTTTAGCCCTTTTTCTCCCCAATTTTGTGGTATCCAATTGGTAGTTACAGTCCTATCACTGCAACTCCCGTACGAACTCAGGAGAGGCGACTGTCGAGAGCCGTGCGTCCTCTGAAACACAACCCAGCCATGCCGCACTGCTTCTTGACACAACGCCCGCTTAACCCGGAAGCCAGCTGCACGAATGTGTCGGAGGAAACACTGTACGCCTGGCGACAGTGTGCGTTGCGCCCGGCCCGCCACAGGAGTCGCTAGTGCATAATGGGTCATGAACATCCCTGCCGGCCAAAACCTCCCCTAACCCGGATAACACTGGGCCAATTGTGCATGGCCGGCTGCGACAGAGCCTGGACTCGAACCAGAATCTCTAGTGGCACAGCTTGCGATGCAGTGCCTTAGACCTCTGCGCCACTCGGGAGGCTGCAATACATATCTTATTGACACCTACGTTTGTGAGGCCCCTGGCAATTCCCAGCCCTAATATTAGTGCATTCTTTTTTACCATCGCCCATAAGGCTCTGGTCTTTAGAGAATCTGGTGCCATATGGAATGCGCACACAGTCTAATGGAATGGGGGTTTTAGCTTTGTGTACACAGTCTCTAATGGAATGGGGGTTTTGGCTTTGTGTACACAGTCTCTAATGGAATGGGGGTTTTGGCTTTGTGTACACAGTCTCTAATGGAATGGGGGTTTTAGCTTTGTGTACACAGTCTCTAATGGAATGGGGGTTTTGGCTTTGTGTACTTGGGTGTGGCTGGCTGAGAGTGATTGTGTGCACACACTTATAGTCAACCTTAAGTCTACTGACTATGTCAACAGTAAATGTACAATATCTCTGAGCAATTTCCTGGCTTGCTGCATCGCATTTTGCAACTTTCATTCCCCAAAGGTTCCAGAAAAGCACTGCCGAAAGAATGTACTTTTACTGTGTTGTCACTTAAATGTTTATTATTTGATCCAATGTTCCACAACATAGTTGTTGGGTGTGTCCATCATCCTGTCTTCAATTTGGGACCAGATAACTGTTCATTTGCTCCCCAAGCACACTGGAAAATGAAAATAATCTCTGGATTGTTTTGGCATAATTTGTGTCTCATTGCTTTCTCCCATTCCATTCAACAGGGCAGTTTGCAGTTCAGACAGACAAGAAGTCTCCTGCGGAGATAAAAGTTGCCAGTACTGTGGGTCTGATAGCTGGAGGAACAGGTGAACTTTCCCTTCGCAACCCTGCACTCTGAACCTAAACACTTAAATGTTGTCTTGTTATAGCCCATGGGTCAATGTAGAGTGAGTGATGTTAGTTTCTGGTGCTGAACTCCCTTCCTATTTGTAGGCATCACCCCTATGCTACAGCTGGTGCGCGCTATCATGAAGGACCCCAGTGACAGGACCACCTGCAGCCTGCTGTATGCCAACCAGGTGTGTGGCCGCTGCTCACACTGGCCTCTCTCCTAAAAGAGACTTTTTTAATATCAATAGGTTAATTTATATAAATAAAGAACAGATACTGTAAATCTACTAGCTTCACTGTGGATGTAGTTCATAGGTTTGCTTGGGTTTAGAGTTAACACTGAACTGTCTGTGTGTGGCGTGTTCATGGCAGACTGAGAAGGATATCCTGCTGAGGGATGAGCTGGAGGAGGTCCAGGCCAGACACCCAGACCGCTTCAAGCTGTGGTTTACAGTGGACAGGGCACCCGAGGGTATGTGCTTTACGGCTTTTGCTTGCATTGCTCAAGTGTTGACATCAAGATTTCAGACGTCTGAACAAAATGTGTACATATTTTGAATATGTTTTAATTGTATTCATTTTTTTTAATGTTCATGTCAAATTGGCAACCCATACCAAATGGAATTAATTGAAATGTAAACAAATATTACAATAATTCCCTGGAATTCAATGATAATTATTCTGGTGTTCTCTGCATTACGCATCACATAATGAGTGAAAATCTAATAATGAAATCCCTATAGCAGTAAATAACACATGCATGCAGAAGGCGTTTGAACCCAGTCTGGCACCAAAGAGAAGTTAAATATGGGAGACAAGCTTATACACAATCTATATAAACATAGAAGCTAAATATTTTTGCAATTTGTGTTGTGTTTTATGGCAGAATCATTAAGCATATTGGTACTTGTTTACGACCCCATGAAAGACTGAATTATGAT
This sequence comes from Oncorhynchus mykiss, assembly GCF_057628025.1. Taxonomy (NCBI): domain Eukaryota; kingdom Metazoa; phylum Chordata; class Actinopteri; order Salmoniformes; family Salmonidae; genus Oncorhynchus; species Oncorhynchus mykiss. The sequence goes on along the minus strand of NC_143028.1, from coordinate 59,227,842 downwards.
CAATTTGTGTCACTCAGGCTGGGAGTACAGTGAGGGCTTCATCAATGTGGATATGATCCAGGAGCACCTGCCCACCCCCAGTGAGGACACCTTGGTGCTCATGTGCGGTCCACCCCCCATGATCCAGTTTGCTTGCAACCCCAACCTGGACAAGTTGGGCTACTGGCAGAGTCAGCGCTTCGCCTACTAGTCACCAGCCTAGGAACTATCCTCCCAGCCACCCCCAGCATGGGCCTTCTCAATGCAACAATGACATCAATTCAATGTTTGATTGGGCTGGAACTACTGCTTGAGTACCGGCATCTCTTATAGATTATTGGCTAAAAATGTGCAGAGTTCCTATACCTAAATATATACAGTACTGGCACCCAAAATAAGTATGTGCACCATTTTCAGTCTGCTTAAAACACTGCATCAATATACTGCCAAAAGACCCATATGGTAAGTGCAGATAGGTTGAGCATTAAATGCTCACTTGGAACCAAAGTCCTACCTTTGTATTATTAGCCTCCATCTCCTGCTGATATCTGCAATTGTATTTTTAGGTGAGGTTTTAAAGCTTTGGTTTATTCATGTTCTTAGCCTTGAGCAGTCCTAAAAACAGGACAGAGTGAATATAACTTAAATATAAAGCTGCATACTGAACTGAATTATGCCCAGGGATGCAGTGCTGAATATAAGGAGGCTGCCCAGGCAGCTTTGCTTTAAATGCGCACACAACAAGTGATATGCACTTAAGTATTACAGCTTCTGTAGAGATGTGTTATACTGTATTTTGGAACATGTGGGGCTTTTTGATGTGAGTATGGGATCTGACTGCATTTCTTATTGTATTTCTGTGAGATTGTGTGAGCATAATTATTCAAAGCTCTTTTGTTTTATATATAATTTCAGAGTTTAATCTGCAATGCACTACAGTCTTTGAAAAAATTGATTGTGTTTATGAAGAGAAAAGACAAAATTTCTGCCACCACTTCAAATTGTCTCCACTCATATACGGGATCCATAATCCTGTTCTCTTTATGTATTGACTGGACTGTTCCTTAGATATTATCCCTTGTTGTAAAATAAAGTATTGTGGAGGTTAAACATTTGGACATTCAGTTTGCCGGAACAACGTGGCTCTGATTGCTACAGTTGAATGCTGTCACGACAAGGAGTAATCTGTGCTTGGTGCAGACAATGTAGTGTGGTCCAAATGCTGTGACAGGGTGGTAGTTGGAAAAAATGTTATCTAATTCCACAGCCTACTACAGTACAGTTCCCCTTTGACAGGGATTATTGAGGATTGGAGTTGCTGATGGTAGTTGGTTTACAGGTAGGAGTATCTCTATCCACAAGTAAAGAGCTGGATGAGGGTATCTTTTTTTTTAATTGAGCCTTTCTTGCGCTGCTAAAATGTGGTTTAGACAGCTCAGTGCTGAAGACAACTTTTCACATACTGTACATCCACTACTGTTAAATTTGGGGGTACATGCAGGCACCATTATGGAGGTAATGTGATTCCACTCAATAATTTATAGGAGAAGCACGTGCATGACCTGGGAATAAAACGGTGTACCACTTAAATCTATGTTGATTTGATGTAATGGCTACATATACAGACAGTATTCTGGTGTTACGTCTAAAACATTTTACATTTGTATTTTAAACCACTAGATGGAGACGCTGTTACGTTTATGAGAACCAGTTGAAACTCTTTGCTTGGCATTGACTTGTCATTTTCGTTAACCGTGCTGCGTTGACTGTTCGTTCGGGGGTTCGGCTTGTTTTTGTGAGAATCGGGAAGGGATCACATTTCCTTTGACGTCTGGAGTATCAGGTAGCTACGTCCGCTGAATGAAAATGCAAAAGTTAACAAGCTACAACAATGAACAATATTGTAGCATTGTATTTGCAACTGTGTCAGTGTGTTTGGTATTTGTTCGATACAGCCAGACGTGACCAGTTTTCTTCGTGTATGCGAAAGCTTACTAGCTAGCCTATCATGCTAGCTAATGGCATTAGTAATGCTAGCATCTGCGGTTAGCGTACGTTACCTTGGGGCTCTAGCTAGCTATAATTTGCTGGTGTACGTCAGGAATCATGTCAGCCAAATCATATTATGGAAGTCGTTGTCTTGCTATTCCAGTTCCATGTTTATTCGGATGCTATTGTATGATTGCTTTGTTCTAAGGTAGCCAACCAGCTGACAGTCTTTCCCAGTTTTGTTTGTTAGCTGCCAGCTAACGTTACCGTTAGCTAACTACATTTTTCGGCCGTCTCGCAAGAGCAATTTTGGTCTTCCTGCCATGTTAGCTGAGTAGCTTATTCGTCATAACTGTTGTCAAATACTCATTTAACGAGTGAATATTTTCACGACATGGTATTATAAGACTTTGTTGATGGTGTAAAAATGTAACGTTATGTCAAAGTAATACTGGAAGCTGCAATTTTTACTTCAGTGCTGAGTGCAAGGACCATCTCTCGGTGGGAAATATAGACCTACCAAAGTCCACATCAGGTCCAATTGTCACAGGTGAAGTTAGTTACAATTTGGAATAAAGTTATTTCAGTGAAAAACTACATTAACTAATGTATTTATTTGTCATTATGATTTATTGACTCTCTTCAGCGCTGGGCCAACTGCGGACTTGAGTGCCAGGCTTTAGTAGTACACACGGGCAGAGGACAGGTCAAAAGGCAGTCTCCCTATGTCAGGCCGAAACGGGTCTGCGAGTGATGCAGACTGTCGGATCTCAGAGGACTGCCGGGTCCCGGATGTGGAGCTGATGGAGCTGGGACCCCTGCTGGAGGAGACAGGACGGCAGACAGCGGGGAAAGGCATGATGTCAGAAGTGAGAGTGGGGGAGACAGGTTACGTCCCATATGGCACCCTATTCCCTACACAGTGCTCAAATTTTGATCAGCGCCCTAGTCAAAAGTAGTGCACTATATAGGATGCCATTTGGAATGCCACCTGACTCAACTCCTCGATTACCACAGGTATTAGGTATTTTATAAAGTGGGCGCAGAATCTTCCAAATCAACATTTGGAAGATTCAGGTGTCTAGTGAACCATGGGGTGTATTCAGAGAGATGAAAGTTCAGAACGTTGCAGATCTCCCCATTGGCCTATTCTACATCCAAACAAACTGGTTGTTCTACAAAATGAGTTTCTATCTAAATGTTCTATAGCGTTGCACCCTCATGAATATGCCCCAGTTGAAGACAAAACCAATCTAAGTGGTCATTGGGCAATAGAGCTAAGCTTGGGTGGGGTCGCACCTAAGTAATGGTCAGGGAAATGTAGACCAAACCAACTGGGATTCGTTCCCATGTTTTCACTTTTATCCTGCACTGCAAAAAGGCATATGCTCTACTTGCCTAACTAAATCACCTTCTCTCTCTGCAGGAGGCCTCAGTTCTGCCTGATGAGGATGATGAAGAGGTGGAAGAGGTCCTGACGCTGCCCCTCCAGGCTCACCACGCAATGGAGAAGATGGAGGAGTTTGTGCACAAAGTAGGCATCATTGGGCTGTTCCAGATGGCAGGATCAATAAGTTAGCCAGCTAAGTTTGATAAGCAGCTAAAGTATCTCTTGATTTTCTGATTCATTTAGAAAGCTAAACTTGAATATGAGTTGTTGGTTGTCGAGTCAATTATACCATGCCCATTTCAAGTCTATATTTCTCGAAAAGATGACGTTATTTCAGAAATTCTGGGACAGTTAGCTGGCTAACTCATTGATCCTGCTTTCTGGAACAGCCCCCATGGCTGCTCTGTCTAACTTCATACGCAGAGAGAATAAGAGTGCGGAGATGAACAGGAAATTCATGGTAGACTTAAACCCTTGTGTTTTAAGGTGTGGAAGGGTAGCTGGAGGGTCATCCCATTTCATGTCCTGCCGGAGTGGCTGAAGGACAACGACTACCTCCTGCATGGACACCGTCCCCCCATGCCCTCCTTCCGCGCATGCTTTGGAAGCATCTTCAGGATCCACACAGAAACAGGCAACATCTGGACCCACCTTCTGGGTGAGTGAGTGTGTGAGATATCTGAGGAAACTGAATCCTCACATGTTGAACCTCACACCATTGCCTATGAAGTTACAGTGAAGCACAAGTCCACGTTCCCCACAACTAGGGCACATTCATTGGGTCCTAAGTTCAGCATGCTGCCATTAAGCAATGTACAGTTGAAGTCGGAGGTTTACATACACCTTAGCCAAGTACATTTAAACTCAGTTTTTCACAATTCCTGACATTTAATCCTCGTAAAAAGTCCCTGTCTTGGGTCAGTTAGGATCACCACTGTATTTTAAGAATGTGAATTGTCAGAATAATAGTAGAAAGAATTATTTATTTCAGCTTTTCTTTCATCACATTCCCAGTGGGTCAGAAGTTTACATGCACTCAATTAGTATTTGGTAGCATTGCCTTTTAAATTGTTTAACTTGGGTCAAACGTTTCGGGTAGTCTTCCACAAACTTCCCACAATAAGTTGAGTGAATTTTGGCCATTCCTCCTGACAGAGCTGGTGTAACTGAGTCAGATTTATTGGCCTCTTTGCTCGCACACGCTTTTTCAGTTCAGCCCACAAATTCTCTATAGGATTGAGGTCAGGGCTTTGTGATGGCCACTCCAATACATTGACTTAGTTGTCCTTAAGCCATTTTGCCACAACTTTGGAAGTATGCTTGGGGTCATTGTCCATTTGGAAGACCCATTTGTGACCAAGCTTTAACTTTCTGACTGTTGTCTTGAGATGTTGCTTCAATATATCCACATAATTTTCCTGTCTTCATGATGCCATCTATTTTGTGAAGTGCACCAGACCCTCCTTTTTGTTTCATCAGACCAGAGAACATTTCTCCAAAAAGTACGATTTTTGTCCCCATGTGCAGTTTCAAACCATTGTCTGGCTTTTTTATGGCGGTTTTGGAGCAGTGGTGTCTTCCTTGCTGAGATGCCTTTCAGGTTATGTCAATATAGGACTCATTTTTACTGTGGATATGGATACTTTTGTACCTGTTTCCTCCAGCATCTTCACAAGGTCCTTTGCTGTTGTTCTGGGATTTATTTGCACTTGCGCACCAAAGTACGTTCATCTCTAGGAGACAGAACGCGTCTCCTTCCTGAGTGGTATGACGGCTGTGTGCTCCCATGGTATTTTTACTTGCGTACTATTGTTTGTACAGATGAACGTGGTACCTGCAGGAGTTTGAAAATTGCTCCCAAGGATGAACCAGACTTGCGGAGGTCTAGAGTTTTTTTTTTCTTTTTTTTTTCTGAGGTCTTGGCTGATTTCTTTTGATTTTCCCATGATGTCAAGCAGAGGCACTGAGTTTGAAGGTATGCCTTGAAATACATTCACAGGTACACCTCCAATTGACTCAAATGATGTCAATTGGCCTATCAGAAGCTTCTATTTCTGGAATTTTCCAAGCTGTTTAAAGGCACAGTCAACTTAATGTATGTGAACTTCTGACCCACTGGAATTGTAATAAGTGAAATAATCTGTCTGTAAACAATTGTTGTAAAAATGTGTAGATGTCCTAACCGACTTGCCAAAACTATAGTTTGTTAACAAGAAATTTGTGGAGTGGTTGAAAAATGAGTTTTAATGACTCCGACCTAAGTGTATGTAAAATTCTGACTTCAACTGTATGTATTGTGCAGTTACTTGTCTATACTACATAGCAAAGAAATGTGCCTCTTTTACACAACACATTTCCATTTACAATGCTCCTGATTGTGTCCCCCATTGTGTTTATACAGTGTGCCCCATAGAGACCCCTTCCTATATGCTAATATTCATTTGTCATGATATGCCCTGTATGATTTCTAGTTCACAAATGATGGCCTCACCTCTCCAACCCCCAGGGCTGATCCTGTTTATTGGTCTGGGCACGTACACTATTCTGCGGCCCAATATGTACTTCATGGCCCCGCTGCAGGAGAAAGTGGTGTTTGGGATGTTTTTTCTGGGTGCTGTGCTCTGCCTCAGCTTCTCCTGGCTCTTTCACACCGTCTACTGCCACTCTGAGAAAGTGTCCCGGACCTTCTCCAAGTAAGGCCGCATGCCCCCCTCCCTCTTGCTCATCTTGATTAGCTCTCCTGTATTTCTGAAAAGAAATGTGACGTTTCAGTTCAGGTTTTTATACTTTAAAGTGTCATTTAAATGGATGCTCCTCTTCTAACCTCAGTGTTTTTGTTTTCCCTCAGACTTGACTACTCGGGTATCGCCCTGCTGATCATGGGTTCATTTGTGCCCTGGCTCTACTACTCATTCTACTGTTCCCCACAGCCACGCCTCATCTACCTCACCATTGTCTGTGTGCTGGGCATTGCCGCCATCATAGTGGCCCAGTGGGAACGCTTCTCCACGCCCGCACATCGGCCCACACGAGCAGGTGCTGCACCACATATTAACCAGCCTGTCAGAGAGTGTACTGTGACATGGATACAGAGCAATGACATATATGTAAATGTGTTAATATAACAGCTAAAAACATGAGAAAATCATCAGGAAATAAATTTTTCTTCTACATGTGTGTGAATAGCTGGTATAAGTTTGACCATCTTATTGTATCCTATACTATGACTGATCCAGCTGCTCCTGCTTCCACCAACCAACCTTTCCCCTCCATGTCTCTCACAGGAGTGTTCATGGGCCTGGGACTGAGTGGCATCGTCCCCACAGTGCACTTCACTATCGAGGAGGGCTTCGTCAAGGCCACCACTGTGGGACAGATGGGCTGGTTCTACCTGATGGGCGCCATGTACATCACTGGCGCCGGACTGTACGCCGCCAGGATCCCCGAACGCTACTTCCCTGGCAAATGTGACATCTGGGTAAGTGTGTAACAGAGGCAAAAAATGTAACCCTATTCCATTTATACTGCGCTACTTTTGGCCAGGGCCCATAGGGGGACCCAAGAAAGAGTGTGGCTAATTGGGGATCATAAGAAAATACTAAATAGGGCTCTGGTCAAGTGGTGCACTATATAGGATATAGGCTGCCATTTGGGATGTAGACGCAGGCTTGTAGCTAGCTCCTGAACTAACCCCATGTCCTCATTTATATGATTATTATAATGTTATCGTCATTTAATGCGATGTGAGTCACACATGTTCTGCACTGTGGTTATTTCCTATATAGTACGCCACATAGGACTCTGGTTATTCCCTATATAGTACTGAACTGTACTGTAGGAATATGTGGCCCATGTAGTAATCAAACTGCTAGAACTTGTGTTGCAAACACCATGCTCTAACCAGAGGAACCTTTGGACATACATTCCCTATTTAGTGCACTACTTTTGACCAGAGCCATATGGGAATAGTGCACTAAGTAGAGAAAAGGGTGCCATATGGTAAGCAGCCTCTGACCTCCCTCTCTCCTCAGTTCCACTCCCACCAGATCTTCCACGTCCTGGTGGTGGCGGCAGCCTTTATCCACTTCTACGGCGTCTCCAACCTGCAGGAGTTCCGCTACGGCCTGGAGGGAGGGTGCACTGACGACACCCTTCTCTGAGAGGCCCATCTGTGGCCCCCTCAGCCATTTCCTGGTCGTTCCCCGTCCCTATAAAGTGCTGCTGGAACACGCAATGGTCCTCTGTAGCTCCTTTTCTCCGCCCTCCCCCACCCACCCGATTTGCTCATGTCATTTTTGGTTTTCTTGTGGTGTGTTTTTCTGCTTGTGCTACTTTTTCCCCATATAAAGTAGCTTTAGCCAGTGAACTATATAGAGGGGCATCCCAGTGATGCAGCAGCACTTTTTTTTTATCAAAAGGGAGCTCTAGGCTCCACTTTAGCTCATGAAGAACAACAGGGGATTTTGACCAGATTGATTACATGTTTCCTTCAAGGATGGGAACCTCTGAGAGGTGTTGCCCTCCAGAGCTTCCCAAATCAAGCTGTAGGAGGCTTATGTGATAGAAAGGGTCCGGGTTGGGGTCAGTTCGTTCCATTTTTATTCTGTCATTTTAAGGAATTAATCGAAATTAAATTCATTTTTTTAAATGTAAAAGTCATAATTTAAAACAGTGGGCAATTCCAACAATTGATTAAGAGTATTTTGTTGATTTAAATTTAGTTGACATACAATCAACTCCAATCGAGGTATGGGTTATGGAACTTAAAGTCAAACAATTGAATGACTTACCTAAAAGACACTGCTTGGTACCCTTACCCCTCATGTCCCTTTTCAATTGAACAGGATCTTGTATGATTGATAGCTGGTATGAAGCTAACCGGAAAACGCACAATGGGCAAATCTGGGAATAGGTCAACTCTTTCCCTTCTCAGCTTGAGATTTGTTTAATTTTAAGGCTATATTTCAGAACTCTAAAGGTCAAATTATTGCACCTTAACAATATGTTATTACCATTAAACTTTGTCACTGCATGGGGTCCACCATGTAGTGAGTAGGAAATAGGAATCATATTTTAGTATTCCTGTGCCTTAGGCCAATGGAAATAGTTTTTAAATAGATGGGCCAATATTGCAGTCAAGTGAACTTCATTAGGATCTCCAGATATAATGATAACAAACTTTTTTGTTTTCTTGTCCTTATACCCAATGAAATCACTATTAAACTTTTGACCTCCAATAGTTTTCTCAAACTGCTGTTTATTTAAGATTTTTTTTTTTTTTTTAAAGCTGACTTTCTGTGGCTTTATTACAAAGACTAAACAATCTGTGTATTCTTGACTTTGTGTTGTGTCCTGTGTAGACAAGTTGATGGATCATACATTTCCCTGAAATGTAAACACATAATAAATATTTATTAATGTTAAAATGGGAAACTAACCCAAGTCATGCATTTTCTGTCCCATATAGTGATAACACTTCATCACACTTTACATTTCACACACATGAACATGGTTTGTCGAGCCAAATACAACCTTGCAGTGAAATGCTTACTTACAAGTCCTTAACCAACAATGCAGTTTTAAGAAAAATAAGTGTTCAGTAAAAATAGATATAACAAATAATTAAAAATAACAGTAGCGAGGCTATATACAGGGGTAACGGTACAGAGTCAATGTGTACAGGTAAGTTGACGTAATATGTACATGCAGGTAGAGTTAAAGTGACTATGCATAGATAACAGAGTAGCAGCATTTAAAGGGGGGGCAATGCAAATAGTCTGTAGCCATTTGATTACCTGTTTAGGAGTCTTATGGCTTGGGGGTAGAGGCTGTTTAGAAGCCTCTTGGACCTAGACTTGGTGCTCCGGTACCGCTTGCCGTGCGGTAGCGGAGAGAACAGTTTGACTAAGGTGGCTGGAGTTGTTGACAATTTTTTGGGCCTTCCTCTGACACTGCCTGGTATAGAGGTCCTGGATGGCGGGAAGCTTGGCCCCAGTGGTGTACTGGGCCGTATGCACTACCCTCTGTAGTGCCTTGCGGTCGGAGGCCGAGCAGTTGCCATACCAGGCAGTGATGCAACCAGTATGCTCTCTATGGTGCAGCTGTATAACTTTTTGAGGATCTGAGGACCCATGCCAAATCTTTTCAGTCTCCTGAGGGGGAATAGGCTTTGTCGTGCCCTCTTCATGACTGTCTTGGTATGTTTGGACTGTTGACCTGTTTAAAGGTCTTATTCACATCGGCTACGGAGAGGGTGATCACACAGTCGTCTGGAACAGCTGATGCTCTCATGCATGCTTCAGTGTTGCTTGCCTCGAAGCGAGCATAGATGTAATTTAGCTCGTCTGGTAGGCTCGTGTCACTGGGCAGCTGGTGGCTGTGGTTCCCTTTGTAGTCTGTAATAGTTTGCAAGCCCTGCCACATCCAACAAGCGTCGGAGCCGGTGTAGTACGATTAATCTTAGTCCTATATTGACGCTTGTCTTGTTTGATGGTTCATCGGAGGGCATAGCGGGATTTCTAATAAGCTTCTGGGTTAGAGTCCCGCTCCTTGAAAGAGGCAGCTCTACTGTATGTTTTACAGTTACCAATGCTACTTCAATGTAGTTAATTCCATATTTGACCATATTTATGCCACATTTTGTCTATAGCCCCAGCTTTACAAATCATATTTTATCTGGGGTGTTGCGTAGCAGTTAATCACTCATTCTATATGTTATGGAATGTAATTGTTACTTTCATGCAGGGGGCTATTCATCTGGGCTAGTTATGTAGCTAGCTGCGAGCATGGTCACAAAAAGTTGGAACATTCTCTTTACCCAATGCAAACACCTTGGGAGTTCTAAAATTCTACCTGAAGGTACCAGAGATGGGGAGACTGGCTGTTTGCAATGTCTTCCACTGATTATAAATACAGTATCTTAGAACTTGCAGTGAGGTACAGTCTATGTATGATAACTCAAAAATCGGGTTCAATTGCATGTCAATGCAGGTAGATTAGCGGTTAAGTAACTGAAAGGTTACTGGTTCGAATCCCTGAGCCGGCATGGTGGAAAAATCTGCCTGTCCTTGAGCAAAGCAGTAAACCCCCAACAACAACTGCCCCATGTCGATTAAGGCAGCACCTCTGATTCAGAGAGGTTAGGTTAAATGCGGAAGATATTTCGGTTGAATGCATTCAGTTGTGAAACTGACTCGTATCCCCTTTCCCTTCTATGGTGCCCTTTCACTATTAATAATGTGTGCGGTATCAGTCACATGATGGCACCTTCTATATTGTTGACCTTACTCTGACGAATTGGTAAACTGGGTGGATATGGTTATCACTCAGATTAATCCGATTTTATCACAAGTGTATGTCTATTTTGATTTTATCCAAAGGTAAAAATGGTTTGGTTTTAAACATATGCGATATAGTAGACTAACTATTTCCCAAAAATATAGATGAAATTACATTATTTGTTTAATTGTAGATAAAGAACAACCTAGCAGCAGTTATTTTAAAATCAAACCAATCAATCATCATATATGATGAAGGAACGATATAATTGAGCGATGTGGACTCTGAACGGAAGTTTCAGCGGGTGCACACTCCAGCAACGCTTGTTCGGTCGTTTTTTTTTTGGACAAAATGTTGATATGGCCGTGTGCTTTTACTAGTTACATTACTTGCACTAGCCGCTTGGTAATAGTTTAGGTATACTCTTTCTGATCAGCTTATACAGCAGAGGTGAATTGACGCCTCAAAATTCACATTAATGTAGCTAGCTTGGTTACATTAGTTGAAAGAAATATATAGAGCAGTGGTTTGACTATAGCTAACCACCTTAGCATTCGCTTTATAAGTGTAGTATAGTCACATAAATTGCGTTCAACATGGACAACCAAGAACAGTGCTCTCCCTCTGAAGGATGCGTCGACCGGTCTACGCTGGTGTCGGGGGTTGGAAAGAATATCAAGTCAGTTTTGTGCCAACGTTGTGGATCGAAGGTCCTCTGCCCAGGGATGGCGGTGTTTACGGAGAAGGAGGTAAGGTTTACCTTAGACAGTAGTAACCCCTAAAGACAAATGACCCTTTAAATTACGAGTTATATTATTCACAATATACCTATTTTTTCTATCCGAATGGACATTCATCAGTTGTTTTATTTCAAGTCAGTGCACTGTCTAACCACCACCTAAACTACAGCTCAAAATTATATTTTGCATACAATGTGCAATTTGCTATGCCATGATGTGACTAAACAATGTCAGGGAGTGGAAAATCACTTCTGTATATCTATTCATATTTGTGGCCATTGTCATGATGAATCTGGCCTTCTATTTCCTCCCCAATATCCACCAGCTGTTCCTGCCCTCAATGGGCAAGAAGACCACTATCACCCAATCAGAGGGATCCGTGGATGGGGACACACTGACTACCCACTGGTTAGTCGACGACATGTACACTTTTGAGAATGTGGGCTTCACAAAGGATGTGGGGAGAATCAAGTACCTCATTTGTGCAGACTGTGAGATTGGACCCATAGGCTGGCACTGCCTGGATGACAAAAAGAGCTTCTATGTTGCATTGGAAAGAGTCAATCATGCCTAGTGTGGCCCATTGTAAGAACCTTGGGAAACTAAAGAGGGTGTACACATTTGGAACTGAAGGACAAGACAGACCAACACAAACGTCAGCCGTGCGCAGTAGATTACTTGTTGGGTGTCGACGGACAGTGCCTATTCAACATGTAGAGAAGTCAACAGAAAATGGCGGCAAATGTTCTGTGGTCAGAGGCGATAGGACGGTCACCCACTGCGCATGGGCAACATGCATTGGTCTCTCTTGTCCTTTAATTCTTTCTGGCCTTCACTTTCCCTCTGGCTGGTGCTGGATGACTCCTTAGTTCTTCAAAGCCAAGTGTTCTTCAATTCCTTTGTTTATTACTGATCAACAATGGTATTGATGTGGTTCTCTGAACAAATGTCTTATCAGTCTATAAAACTGTTAATCAATCTAATACTGTAACTAACCCATATTCAGGTGTTATGCTTTGGTCTGAGGTTAACCCTACAGCCTTTGGAATTGTATTACCTGTATAGGCCTACTTGATATTACTTTCTACTTTAGAAATATTATCAGACTATCTCTGATTCTACAAATGTGGCCCATTTGTACTTCTACTGTTTGAATGATTAGTGTGCTTATCAGCATAGCACACCCTTCACATTCTGAATAATGGGAGTGGTTGTATTTGTTGAGTGTGCTGTATGCATTTGTTGCTGATACACTTCAAGTGATAGTGTCATGTCTGTTGATATGCCACATTGGCTTTGACTGCTGCTCTACCGCTATGTTGGCCCTCAGCTATTGCCATCTAACTCCAGAGGACCCCATTAGATCTCCACAGTCCATGCTCATCATGGACTCATCATTTTGATTCTCTTTCAAACGGTTATTAACTCTGTAAAATAAAATGTATCCCTGTGATTTTTGACCTGTTAGTAAATTCTCCATTCTAGTTCTAGAATGGAGTTCACCCTCATTGACTTGACTGCATGGGAAATTGAAAGTCAATTTCAAGACCCCTTTTAGCTGATGGAATACTTTATCTAATTTACACACATTCTCTATTGGCTATGGCTTGTCATTTTTACATATCACTTGTAAAGTCGGTGGCCCCTCTCTGTGCACCCTCCCTCACTCCAGAATCCAAGGAACTACACCCAATCATCGAGCCCATCGAGTCCATTTAAAAAAAACAAGTCCCGGTCACCACGAGGCTTTAGTATGAATGCGCTCATCTGTTTCACTTCCACTAGAATGCATAACTCAAATGTAGCCTATACTTTTGAGTACTGTAGGATGAATAAATAAGAATCTATATATTGTTTGGTACATTTATTCGTTTTATTTTAAACTGTACAGGCCTAGAGGACAATTATTTTCACTTCAATATTTATCTTCGACCAATTGTGAATTTCAAACGGTAGGTTGTGTACACCATATTTTGATTTCATGGGTGTTTGTTTTGTTTACTGACCGTTTGTTATTTACAGTAATCAATTTAGTTTCGTTGCTAGTGCATGTTTTTAGACAATCCCCGAAAAAATGGCATGCCATGAATTTACCTTCCATGTGTAGTTATTTATTCAAACAAATATGTTATGTTTTGTAGCTAGTATGCCATTGTCGTGTGTGTGAGGGTATCTACTTTCTGAAGCGGAAGCAGCCTAGGTGCTGTCCCCCGACCAGATAATGCGAGTGCGACTTCAATGAGTGTGTGGTGATGTTCTTAATTGACGGAGTTAAAGGGAGCAGTTCTTCAAAGGGGACAGCTTTCATTGAACTTTAATTAAAATACTTTGAATCGTAACTCTCCACTATTTAGAACGAAGATGCGACGATGACCCAATCTCGGCCAAACGAGTTCATTGCTCCACCGGAGTGTCCTGTTTTTGAGCCCACTTGGGAGGAATTTGCCGACCCATTTGCGTATATCAACAAAATACGACCTATTGCAGAGAAAACTGGCATCTGCAAGGTCCGACCGCCGAAGGTGAGTGTCTTTAATTAGGGTAAAATTTCAAACTCCGAGTGAAAACATTTTCTAACTGTTGATGACATTTGTGGTCGTTTAGTTATCTTTTTAGACATATTTTCAACATGGCGGATTGCGGCTTGAATTGAATTGCCAGCTTCTATGCGAGCGTAGGTTGTGTGTGCCTCTGTGTAGGTGTGCAAGTACACGCCCAGTGATCTCTGTGCAGACAGACTCGCGACAAAGTTATAAAGTATCGCTTATGTTCCATAGAACGTTCAACCCAAGTACAATGCATCTTTAGAGGCTTTTGGTTAAATTGATGGGTGACAAGGTTGGTTACCTTTTCTCTTCCCGGGAGTTGTTCATTGTAAAATGATACGGAAATAAGACAATTCACCAAGTCACTTTAATGCCTTCCAGCTTATCAATTCAATTTTAGAATGTGAAATTGTAAAATATGTGTAATATCAGACCATATTGCATTTTATATTCACTTGTATTGACAACACAATGTTTTGATGCTGGATTTCCGTGTGACAGCTACGTGCACAATGACGATCTCTTTATGGAGTGTGATTCGTTGGAAAGGAAAACCGATTAGTTGGTGAGGAAACTGCATTGTTGACTACAGTGCTGTAATTTTCATACATGGGTTTACTTGTTTCTTGAACATGGGGGAGAAAGGTTCCTGGTTCTGTATTGGTCTGAACTACTTGTGACATTTCAAGCTTTCAACCCATTGCTTATTTGACCACATTAGGTAATGGTGAGCACCGAGCGCCCTTAAATCTCAAGGGTATTAGGGACAGTTTATTGTGCTGACTGAAATGTTGCCTCTTGCCTACACAACCTAGATTATTTGATCATAACTGAGTGGGGCTGATTTTAGAGGCCTGTATGTTGTAGGCCTGCTGAGAAGACTCTTCTAGCTTGTTAATGTCCTCCATGTTTTCTTTGTGGTTTGGTGTCGACTGGATTGTGTACCAAGTGGATTTTCATTGGAGTGTAGTAACATTTATATTAAAGAATATTACAATTTTGTTAAGGATAATGTATAATTAATCTGTGAAAATATGTACCGCTTTTCCAATGGTAACCAAATGGTTTACTTGAAGGGCTGGCCTCTGAACATTGGTTATCAAAACAAATGCCTCAAAGTAGCCTAGGTATTAAAGAGTCAGTGCAGTCAAAGTGCATTTTCATGTTTGTTTTTTTTACATACAATTCCACACTGAGATTGGAATAATGTTGTGAAAATGATAATGCCCATTTGTGAAAGAGCTGTTTGAAAATACAGCCTAAAATTTCAGCCAATTTGGTGGGATGAAGTTTTGACCTGCCTGGTGGAAAATGTGTTAAATCCAATACAGACATTTTTGTTTCAATATCAAATAATTTCTGGGTAACAATTAAGCAAATTACTGTGTGTTCAATTAAAATGGTCAAACATGAACATTGCTTCTTAGCAAAGAACTGTATATCAATCAAGAATATTGCTTGGACTGTCTTAGCTGTTATTGGCAGAGAGATTTGCAACTCTTTATTGGTCTACCAACTAATGTACCACCTGGTGATGTCACCAGTCAGGTCAAAACTCCATCCCACCAAAACAGGCTGAAATGTCATGCGGTCTTCTCAAACAGCTCTTACACTTAAAGGGCATTATCATTATTTTCACATTATCATTATTTTTGTTTCTTTTTGACCATTTTTTAATTAAAAACAATCATGGTAAGCTACCTAATTGTCACCCTGAAATTATTTGATATTGAGAAAGTTTGCATTTGACCTTTTTTGAAGATACACTATGTAGAAATCACTCTGCCATTTCCTGGGTGCTAAAATTAGAATAGTTTGCCTAATTTGTTTGAAACACAACAAGCATAGTGTAAGGAATCATTGTACCATCTAAACCACTGTGAAATATATTTTCCATAACCATAAATATTGTATTTTCAGATGTTTTGAAGCTGGTGTACAAAACCGAAAGTAAAAGACTCGAACTCAAGACCCGGAAGCATAGAAATACTGCACATAGAACAGATCTACTGCATTATAGACTTGCTTTCAATGAGAGACAGATATATAACTCATTATTCTATTTGAATTTGGTCGGTCGCCCAAAAAAGTTACATATACAGGGGTTGGTTGTTAAGCGACAAATGACGTATGCGCAACCATGGGGCATAACAGAACAGGTTGGCTTAGATTGGATACAAAATATAGCTTACATGTTGTCAACAATGTATATTGAAAACAGAAATGCATTTGCACAATGACCACTTGTTGTCAAATACATCGTTACAGTTAGCACATTTTTGCCATATTAGCATTGCCATGAAATCAGTCCAAAGGCTTCAAAACAACAAGCTGAATTGAGACATTTACAATTGGCTATCTTGCGCAGCAATTGTGTAATCTGAAATGTTGTGTTCATACAACACTGGATTAACATAAAAATATGCACTCCAGATCACTCTGGAGCTGTGCCTACTGTAGGTAGTCTAATGATGGCTGAATTTGGCTAGCTGTTCAGAGGATGGAAGTTGTTTGTGCAGAATGGGAGTGGTTATGCAATGGGCCTGTCTGTTGTCGTTGCTCAAATACTCTACAAAGGGGCTGGTGGAAATACAGCCATAGCTGTTGTTTCATAAGCCATGCTCCCATCTGGGCCGTGCACTGCAGAAGAAGAGTGCAGAGTCAAAGGGTAATCTATGGAGGTCAAATTTATGGTGGTCTTATCAATTCCCCGGCCACAGGGATCCATATTTTTTTCCCCCCAGCATTTTTTGATAACTGCACTTTGACTGACTCGTCCACATTCCCAGCTGGATCACTTCTCAGTCTGAGGTGTCAGTTAGGTCTTTTTCTTTAGGTATTTGGGTTTTAGGATGGACTCTTCCACTTTTGATCAAAAAGGGTTTTGCCCTATTTGTCACTTGGGATGAATTTGCCAAATTGCTGTGAGATAGGCTACACAAGCACTAGCCTCTATTTAAAATTATACTTTTCTGTGTTCCTGAGTTATTATGCACATTCAAACAGGAATGCTGGCACTCCGATGCCATGCAAGGTCACAGAGACAGTGTAGTCTCCAAAGATAAGGAGGCTGTAGTGACCTTAATGTTCTATCTGCACCACAGTTTTTCCTGATGATTCCAGTCAAACAGTCTCTCTCTTTCTACATTGCAGAATAAGAGTGAAGACATCAAAACTATGAAATAACACACGGAATCATGTAGTAACCAAAAACGTGTTAAACAAATCAAAATATGCATTTCTTCAAATAGCCAACCTTTGCCTTAATAGCTTTGCACACTCTTGGCATTCTCTCAACTAGCTTCACCTGGAATGCTTTTCCAACAGTCTTGAAGGAGTTCCCACATGCAGAGCACTTGTTGGCTGCTTTTCCTTCACTCTGCGGCCCAACTCATGCCAGATCATCTCAATTTGGTTGAGGTCGGAAAATTATGGCGGCAAGGTCATCTGATGCCGCACTCCAGCACTCTTCTTGGTAAAATAACCCTTACACAGCCTGGAGGTGGGTTTTGGGTCATTGTCCTGTTGGAAAACTGATTGTCCCACTAAGCGCAAACGAGATGGGATGGTGTATCGCTGCAGAATGCTGTGGTAGCCATGCTGGTTAAGTGTTCCTTGAATTCAAAATAAATCCAACAGTGTCACCAGCAAAGCACCCCCACACCATAACACCACCTCCATGTTTTACGGTGGGAAATGCACGTGCCGATCATCCGTTTATCCACACTGCGTCTCACAAAGGCACAGCGTTTGGACTACAGACGAAAGGACAAATTTCCACCGTTTTATTGTCCATTGCTCGTTTCTTGGCCCAAGCAAGTTTCTTCTTCCTATTGGTGTCCTTTAGTAGTGGTTTCTTTGAAGCAATTCAACCTTTGAAGGCATGATTCATGCAGTCTCCTCTGAACAGTTGATGTGTCTGTTACTTGAGCACTATGAAGCATTTATTTAGGCTGAAATTTGAGGCTGGTAACTAATAAACTTATCCTCTGCAGCAGAGGTGACTCTGGGTTTTCCTGTCCTGTGGAGTTCCTCGTGAGAGCCAGTTTCATCATAGCGCTTAATGGTTTTTGTGATTTGTATAGCCATGGCCAAAAGTATTGAGTGACACATATTGTGTCTTTAGAAATTTGTCAATGTTACTATGAAATACTGAAGTATAATTACAAGCATTTCATAAGTGTCAGTCTTTTATTGACAATTACATGAAGTTGATGCAAATAGTCAATATTTGCAGTGTTGACCCTTATTTTTCAAGACCCCTGCAATCTCAATTAACTTCTGGGCCACATCCTGATTGATGGCAGCCCATTCTTGCATAATCAATGCTTGGAGTTTGTCAGAATTTGTGGGTTTGCTGCTTTAGGATGCTTTACTGTTGGCATGACACAGGACTGATGGTAGCGCTCACCTTGTCTTCTCCGGGAAAAGCTATTTTAGGCATGCCCCAAACAATCGGAAAGGGGATTCATCAGAGAAAATGACTTTTCCCCAGTCCTCAGCAGTCCAATCCCTGTACCTTTTGCAGAATATCAGTCTGTCCCTGATGTTTTTCCTGGAGAGAAGTGGTGGTGGTGCCCCGATCCCGCAGCTGAATCAGCTTTAGGAGACAGTCCTAGCGCTTGCTGGACTTTCTTGGGCGCCCTGAAGCCGCCTTCACAACAATTGAACCGCTCTCCTTGAAGTTCTTGATGATCCGATAAATGGTTGATTTAGGTGCCATCTTACTGGCAGCAATATCCTTTTCTAAAGCCCTTTTTCGTGCAAAGCAATGATGACGGCACGTGTTTCCTTGCAGGTAACCATGGTTGACAGAGGAAGAACAATGATTCCAAGCACCACCCTCCTTTTGAAGCTTCCAGTCTGTTATTCAAACTCAATCCGCATAACAGAGTGATCTCTAGCCTTGACCTCGTCAACATTCCCACCTGTGTTAACGAGGGAATCACTGACATGTCAGCTGGTCCTTTTGTGGCAGGGCTGAAATGCAGTGGAAATGTTTTTGGGGGATTCAGTTCATTTGCATGGCTAAGAGGGACTTTGCATTTAATTGCAATTCATCTGATCACTCTTCATAACATTCTGGAGTATATGGAAATTGCCATCATACAAACTGAGGCAGCAGACTTTGAAAATTTATTTTTTGTGTGTTTCTCAACTTTTGGCCACGACTGTACTTGATGAAACTTTCAAAGTTCTTAATTTCCCAATTGATTGGCTCAAAAGCATTAAGAAGGAAAGAAATTCCACAAACTAACTTTTAAGAAGGCACACCTGTTATTAATTGAAATGCATTCCAGGTGACTACCTCATGAAGATGGTTGAGAGAATGCCAGGAGTGTGCAAAGCTGTCATCAAGGCAAAGGGTGTCTATTTGAAGATTCTCAAATATATAAAATGATTTGTTTAACAATTATTTTTGTTTACTACATGATTCTGTGTTTTTTTCATAGTTTTGATTGTCTTCACAATTTTTTTTTTCAATGTAGAAAATAGTAAAAAAGAACATCCTTGAATCAGTAGGCGTTCTAAGACTTTTGCTCTATTTTACTCAGGTTTGATTGGCATTTAGCCAAGTGTTTATTAGGAAGAGTGTAACAGAGGAGATCTCAAATATGGATTTAGACTAAAGATGAACAGCCTACATTTATGTATGGAACATGGCCTGCCATGTCACAATGTTTCTAAACGGTGCAGTATAGATGACTTAAATAAACATGTATTCAAATACAGCATAGACTGGGGCTCAACTGATAATGATTCTTCAAAATGGAGGATGAGCTATGAAAAATGTGAGTGACTCCTCAGTCAGTTTGACAAGATGGTGTTGTTTACTCCTGCAGGAATGGCAGCCACCGTTTGCGTGTGATGTGGACAGACTGCACTTCACTCCCCGGATCCAGAGACTTAATGAATTGGAGGTATGTTTATTTTACTAAACTGGTTTATCCATACAGTACTGCTTTTTAATAGTAGTATATCTAGTTACCGTTATTATGAGATTGAATATGTACGTAAGCAAGTTTTTAGTTTGAATATGTGGATTACTTTTTTTCAAAATGAAAGTTATTTTGGGGGTTTTGGCCTTTCTTGTACATCGTCTCAATCCACATTATTATCCTACTCTTTTAAGTGGTAAAGAAATAAAAGAAAATGGACAAATAAACACATTTAGTCAGATTAAGCCTAAATAATTAGCTAAGGTGACTCAGAAGGCTACATTGATACATTTGTTTGTAGAACAGTGGCTTCAACAGGCTTATAACACCCAGCAGCAGGGTGTCTTTTGAAGCCAGAGTGCTCCCTGGCCCCTGAAGTGTGCCTTGTAGAGAAAGTTGATGACCTCAAATCAAAGGTCACTGGTACCTAGACCTTCTTTAACCCCTCCTTTTGATACAAGTTTGGGTGGTATCCATATTGCCATAACTTCATACTGTGCCTGTGCTATACCGGTGCTGCATGCTATTACTGTTTGTTGGTAAACCCCGCCCCAAGAAATGCTAACCTACTAAGGAATTCCCATACTGAATTCTAATGCTCACAGGCAAACATAAATTGCAAGGACAGACAACCCGGCTCATAAAGTGAAGTATCTCAAAAGGCTACTCAGTTTAAGCATACACAAAACAAATATTAGTCAGCAGGGATCTTAATCCAGGAGGGGATTGTCTCTGCTTTTACCAAGATTCAAGAAGCTTGTGAACATTAGTAGTGAATTTCATGCAAGTGTATCTTCATCACCTCACTAGAGTTGCACTGCAGGAGTGACTCACCTCACCCCTTATACACTGATTTTTACAAGGCCATATTGGGTAAAATGCCATTTTCTCTTTTTTAATCAGGTCGGTAAATAAATATCAATTACGGTCCCATTCTCATTTGCTTCGAACAGTACCAAAAATTAGAATTAGTTTTAGTTACTCAGCTCCGTGGTCCTGGAATTTTTAAATTTGATGATCTAGTTTCGTTGGTGGAGTTGAAACACTTGATCGACATATTTATCATGGAGTGTAATTGTCTTTAGGTCAGCTGTTTTTTAGTCAAGACTTTTGTGTTTTTTAACGTAATATGTAATTGTTGTACTGTGTGTTTTATAGTTTTGTTTAATCCTGTGTTAGTCTGAAGTTGTTTTGTCTGAAACGTTGTTCCCCCTGCTGCTATTGGACCAGGTTTCTCTTGGACAAGAGATGTTATCTCTCTGAGAGAAACTGTATAAATAAAGGTTAAATAAAAAAATCCAAGCGGGCTCAATCAGCTGTTTTGGGGGAACTACCAGTAAATGTAATAATGAAAAGTAGCATGTGGAATGAACAGCACAATCTGCTTTATCCTTTAACCTAGTGCACAACTTGACTACGGGTATTTATTTAAAAGTACAAATATCGAAATCTAGTAAACTAGCATTCGTATCAACGGTATTTAAAATCATACCGTGGGTATTTAAAAAAATACACCGCTATATCGCCTAACCTTAATGTCCTGTCATCTGCACTTAAGTAGCACAGCATGGGATGAATTATTGTAGAAACAATGGCTTTTAGTTTTTTTCTTTTATGTTGGTGATGTGTAAAATGTACCATGTCTTGTGTTGATGTTGAGTAGGCTCAAACCAGAGTCAAGCTCAACTTCCTGGATCAAATCGCAAAGTTCTGGGAGCTACAAGGGTGCACCCTGAAAATCCCTCATGTGGAAAGAAAGAATCTGGACCTGTACCAACTCAACAAGGTATGTAGCTACAACTTCTGGCACACCCTGGATGCAGGAAACTGGCCAGCTTTTCTTGGATATGAACCAGGGGGCGTTTGTATTGTACACTTATACTCATGGGAGCTCTATATGCTTCTTATTGTGCTATGTTTACACATTTGTATACACTCTCACAGTAAAGGTCATTGATTGGCATCCTTTCTTTCCCAGTTGGTGAATGATGATGGGGGATTTGACGCGGTTTGCAGAGAGAGACGCTGGTCTAAGATAGCCCTAAAGATGGGCTTTGCTCCAGGCAAGGCCATAGGCTCTCATCTGCGCTCTCACTATGAGAGGATCCTCTACCCCTACAACCTGTTCCAGACGGGAGCCAACCTTCTGGTGAGTTAGATGGGTCGCTCTCTCTCAGCAGATGGCACTCTGCTCTGGGCTGTTTACTAATGTGCTCTTATTTCGAGTTGAGGACTAACATGCTGAACACACCGGTCATGTCGCGTGTGCTTCAAAATAAATGTACACGTTATTCAATCGTTGCACCCACTTTGCTCACACGTGGCAACGAGCGTCTGTGTTGCCAGGCGCAAAAATAGATGATTCAATTTGTGATGCAGAACACGCTGCAGGTCCTGTCTCTCCCATCTTCTCATTGGTTTTTAGGAACATATATCCACGTGGGTGATTGAAAGATGAACTGAGGTCAGTTGTGGTAATGCACCTTATTATGAAAGTTAGTTGCCAATCACCATATAAAGTCCAAAGAAAAATAAGAAGCCTGGAAGGAGGAGAGATGTCTAGAAACGATGCGGTTGACTGTTTTATGTGTGGATTAATTGTCAGAGTAGAGGACCTTGTACATTTCAGGTCAAATAACTCAATGTTTATATCCCATGACAAATTAGCCAGCAACTGCAAGCTAGCTAAATTGCCATAAATGTTTAATGCTTTTTGACCTGTCCCCAAATGAATATAATTGGTTCAGAGTTTGTTTTGATATTTCAACCTGCGTGTCATGGTCTTGTTTGTTGTGGGGGGACAATGGCACATGCGGACGTCTGGTTTGGGCATGGTGTAGGAGGTTGTGCTGCGTCAAAGGTGTAGACATTGTCCATAGCGAAATGGCAGGTGTGTGTGTGTGTGTGTGTGTATGTATGAATGTGTATATGTATGTGTGTGTGTGTGTGTTTTAGCTGTTGAGAGAATTTATTTTCCATTAAATATCTGCTCCAAGATGGAAGCAGGGTCAACTTTATAAATGGGTCAACTGAACAAATATTTGGCAGTTATTATTTCCTGCATTAAGTGACTCGTCACTCCCTGCCGTGTCTGTATGTAGAGCATCACACTAAATTAAGCTAATACCAGACAATCTCATTATTAACTGTCCTACTACTGCAGAGAAGGCACGTCAGAAGTGAACTGGCACTCACATGGCCTCTTTTCCACACTACTCTGTAAGTTTGGTATTTGGCCAGCGATTATGTATTCAGTAGGTCTTAACTGCAGTAGATCTGCTTTGTTCCTTGGTATAACGAGGAGTTGAAGGAGCCTGGGTTTTGCACACAAATTGAGTTATATGCCAGATGAAGCCTGGGACTTTTAAAAAGCATGATTTGAATCCTGACAACAAACTGGCATCAAGCCAACCATTTTTTTAGCAAGCTCTCCTCCCGATTGGGTTATTTTTGTAGAACTTAGTACCGTTTTCCTCTTTCCGTGTTTATTTTATTGAAGGCCTCAGTTGTCTCTTGCAGCTTCTCTGATTGTACCTTGGGGCCCTGGTTGGGCTTTGTGGTTAGCAGCAGCTCATCCTCTCTCCGCAGTGCTGCATGCCTCTCTCTCAGCTTGCTGGTGTTGACCTCCCCTGATCCCCTCCCCTTTCACCCTCCTCCCTCTCGCCCCGCCCTCCCTGTGTAGAGGCCTAGCTGTCTCTGGCCTGGCTGCTGCCCTTGCACTGTCCTCCTGATACACCAGAGACAGCAGAGCGTCAGTGTTCCCAACCCCCACCTCACCTCAGTGTTGCTGCCTGTCTTCCTCTTTGTCATGTGAGTGGTGTCAACAGAAAGACCAGAGACCCATGTGTTGATCTTGCAAGACAAAAACATGTATCAACAGTTGAAGTTTGAATTAGAAGGTTGAATTTATTATCAAGCCATGGTATTCAACAACTATTTCAATTATTTTGTTCAAAGGCAACAATGAAAGATTGGAAATCAAACCCCCAAAGGAACTGTTAGACAACTAAGCACCTAAACAACCACATGACCCTGCCTCTGTTTATAGATGCCTAGTTTGTTCTTGGCAAATGGAATTTGTCACAGCATAATAGTAGGAGTGACAAGGAGCAAGCAAGCACTTTCTTTTGTCATTCAACAGAATGATTGTCATTTGCCTCATTATTTTCAAACAACATGTTTGATATCTGTGAAAATGTGTTAGAGTTCTACATGCCCACTCACTCCCCCATGTCTCCCCTACAGAAGCCTACCCTGACCAATGACACCAAGGATACGGACTACATCCCCCATGACTTGCCCCAGCGCCAGTCTGTCCAGCCCCTGGAGACTTGCAGCATCGCTCGCAGAGCCAAGCGCATGAGAGCTGAGGTGAACCTCTTCCAGGGTCCCCATAAGTAAACGTTCTACCTCTGTCAGTGGCTCTGGTTCCCCATAAGTCACAATTCTAACCCACAATAGTTCCCGGGAACCTAATAAGACATCTTTATCCAGGTTATTGTGTGACAAGTCCAGTAGCACAATTTACCAATGCAGACAAGCGGCGGTTCGCAGCTTTGAGTGTGTTTCTGGATATTGACCAAAAGAGCCTGTGTGTGTGCAGTGGTGACCTCGAGAAAAATATGTTGCTTTTCCTTCATCTCCTGTCGTAGTCCACGTGGCATGAACCCCTCCCTTTTCTCCCCTCTCTCTGACAGGGAGGCTGTATGAAGACTGAGACAGCGGAGGACTGTGAGAACCGGCCCAACCTGAGGAGGAGGATGGGTTCCTATGTGGCCAAGCCAGAGCCACAGCTTGGTAAACACTGTCCTTTGGCAAAGTCTTGTGAAATAATATTTTTTATGAACAAATGAAAATGTTTCTCTGGTTTAATTTAAGTTTAGATAATTATTAGATTTTAAATCTATATAAGAACAGGGTTGTGTTCATATTAATACATACTGTATGCCCTGGCCTCCATTAACCATGTGATGTCTTTCAGTGCTAGTGAAACCTGTTGAGGTGAAACTGGAACTCACTGAGCACGAGGATCCAATAGCAAGTGACAAAGAAAGCGTGTTTAGTAAAAAAAACAACCCCGCGGTGAGTAAAATACATTTATATGCTGAGCTAATCAAGGCTAATTGTCTCTTCATTATGACTATGATAATAATCCTAATGGATAGCATTTATTCAGGTCTCTCACAAAAGTACAAATGATTGAGTTCTTTACATTTTAATGGTTAGTTAACTCATCCCATCCACCCACCTGGGTGCCATTTTTACTGATTAGTGGATAAGAAGCCTCATTGTCTTGTGTGTCTGTCTCAGGTGGATCAGTACATGTGTCTGGTGTGTGGCAGCGGTAGCGAAGAGGACCGCCTGCTGCTGTGCGATGGCTGTGATGACAGCTACCACACCTTCTGTCTGATCCCGCCCCTGCATGATGTTCCCAAAGGAGACTGGAGGTGCCCCAAGTGCCTGGCTCAGGTGACAGACATGCTCCCGCTCTCCCCCAGCCCCAATTACCGTACTACACTGTCACTCTGGAAACTCCACACACCATCCACTGGGGAAGCTGAATACAGAAGCAGCAGTCAACTCTTATTAAAGCTAAACAAAAGCATGCTTAACCTCTATTTTGTGGTTCTTATATACCGGAGCTTCTCAGTAGAATCCTACTCCTATTGGTGTTCGGCAAGTATAACTTCATGTTGATATTAGCTACATTAGTGCTTCTCATCCTTGTCTTCCCTACAGGAGTGTGGCAAACCCCAGGTAGCCTTTGGCTTCGAGCAGGCTGGCAGGGACTACTCTCTACGCACTTTTGGGGACATGGCTGACTCCTTCAAGTCAGACTATTTCAACATGCCAGTTCATGTAAGTTTGACAGCAGATGTACTGTCCTCATCAGTGTTATGTTCAGCAGGGACAAAACAGGAAAATGTTCCTATTAGACAAGTTTTAAGATGGAACCACGGTTTCAAAGTATTTTCCCAGTGTCATTGTGCCTACTTAACCCCCACCTGATATAAGCTGTATTATACTTAACTCATCCAAACTCCGCCTGTAGTTGAAATGAGTTGAGGTAATGGTTTTTCTGTCTCTCTGTTTGTCAGATGGTGCCCACAGAGCTGGTGGAGAAGGAGTTCTGGCGACTGGTCAGCACCATTGAGGAGGACGTCACTGTGGAGTACGGCGCAGACATTGCCTCCAAGGAGTTTGGGAGCGGCTTCCCCATCAGGGGTGGACGATTCCATGTCTCCCCTGAGGATGAGGTACACAAAGGCTCTACTCTTACAAGTTAACATATGCTAGATATTGGGATGATTCTGAAGTTGACTGTACCACAACATCATGGCAACAGTACACCATTTCAGACCAAGAGAACTGTTGTGGAAAACTCTCGCAAATAGTTCTATAGCTCAAAACCCCCATACATCTATGCTCTTAGAGACAGCGGAAGCACTTGTGGCTTATATTTAAGGTGATATTGGAGTTCTACAGGAGATTAAGCCCTAGCCAATATCACCCGCAGTTGAGTCGAGCCTTAACTTGTACTTAACTTGTCTCTGACCCATAGGATTACCTGAGCAGTGGCTGGAACCTGAACAACATGCCCGTGATAGACTCCTCGGTGCTGACTCATGTTACGGCTGACATCTGTGGGATGAAGTTACCCTGGCTGTATGTGGGCATGTGCTTCTCCTCCTTCTGCTGGCACATTGAGGACCACTGGAGCTACTCCATCAACTACCTGCACTGGTACATAAAGGCTGCCCCACAGGCCACTAGTATGGGACTGGAGTTTTACCTGACCTTGTAACTGGACCAGAAAAATCTCCTGGCCCGTGGTATAATGCACTGTATAGGTCAAAGCAAATGGCCTCTGCTTCTTTCATTTTGAGGAATCTTGTCAAACCCAATTGCTTGCTTAGTATTGGAGTTAGTTCATTAGTTTATTGGTTGACATGGTATTAAACACAAGAATACTCTTCAATCTTCAAAGTGATCAAATCAAATGTATTTATAAAGCGCTTCTTACATTAGCTGATATCTCAAAGTGCTCTACAGAAACCCAGCCTAAAACCCCAAACAACAAGCAATGCATGTGTAGAAGCACGGTGGCTAGGAAAAACTCCCTAGAAAGGCCAGAACCTAGGAAGAAACCTAGAGAGGAACCAGGCTATGAGGGGTGGCCATTCCTCTTCTGGCTGTGCCGGGTGGAGATTATAACAGAACGTGGCCAAGATGTTCAAGTGTTCATAAATGACCCGCTGGGTCAAATAATAATTATCACAGTGGTTGTCGAGGGTGCAACAGGTCAGCACCTCAGGAGTAAATTTGATTTGGCTTTTCATAGCCGATCATTAAGAGTATCTCTACCGCTCCTGCAGTCTCTAGAGAGTTGAAAACAGCAGGTCTGGGACAGGTAGCACGTCCGGTGAACAGGTCAGGGTTCCATAGCCGCAGGCAGAACAGTTGAAACTGGAGCAGCAGCGCAGCCAGGTGAACTGGGGACAGCAAGGAGTCATCAGGCCAGGTAGTCCTGAGGCATGGTCCTAGGGCTCAGGTCCTCAGAGGGAGAGAGAGAGAACTTAAATTCACACAGGACACCGGAAAAGACAGGAGAAATACTCCAGATATAACAGACTGACCCTAGCCCCCTGACACAAACTATTGCAGCATAAATACTGGAGGCTGAGATAGGAGGGGTCGGGAGACACTCTGGCCCCGTCCGACAATACCCCCGGACAGGGCCAAACAGGAAGGATATAACCCCACCCACTTTGCCAAAGCACAGCCCCCACAACACTAGAGGGATATCAACAACCAACTATCCATCCTGAGACAAGGCCAAGTATAGCCCACAAAGATCTCTGCCACGGCACAACCCAAGGGGGGGGGGGGGGGGGGGGTCGCCAACACAGACAAGAAGATCACGTCAGTGACTCAACCCACTCAAGTGACGCAACCCTCATAGGGATGGCTTAGAAGAGCACCAGTAAGCCAGTGAATCAGCCCCTGTAATAGGGTTAGAGGCAGAGAATCCCAGTGGAGAGAGGGGAACTGGCCAGGCAGAGACGGCAAGGGTGGTTCGTTGCTCCAGTGCCTTTCCGTTCACCTTCACACTCCTGGGCCAGACTACACTCAATCATAGGACCCACTGAAGAGATGAGTCTTCAATAAAGACTTAAAAGCTGAGACCGAGTCTGCGTGTCTCACATGGGTAGGCAGACCATTCCATAAAAATGGAGCTCTATAGGAGAAAACCCTGCCTCCAGTTGTTTGCTTAGAAATTCTAGGGACAGTTAGGAGGCCTGCGTCTTGTGACCATAGTGTACGTGTAGGTATGTACGGCAGGACCAAATCGGAAAGATGGGTAGGAGCAAGCCCATGTAATGCATTGTAGGTTAGCAGTAAAACCTTGAAATCACCTCTTGCCTTAACAGGAAGCTAGTGTAGAGAGGCTAGCACTGGAGTAATATGATCAAATTGTTTGGTACTAGTCAAGATTCTAGCAGCCGTGTTTAGCACTAACTGAAGTTTATTTAGTGCTTTATCCGGAAAGTAGACCATTGCACTAGTCTAACCTAGAAGTGACAAAAGCATGGAATAATTTTTATGCATCAATTTGGACAAAGTTTCTGATTTTTGCAATGTTATGTAGATGAGGAAAAGCTGTCCTTGAAACAGTCTTGATATGTTCGTCAAATGGGAGATCAGGGTCCTTCACAGTTTTATTTGAGATGACTGTACAACTATCAAGATGAATTGTCAGATTCAACAGAAGATCTCTTTGTTTCTTGGGACCTAGAACAAGCATCTCTGTTTGGTCCGAGTTTAAAAGTAGAACATTTGCAGCCATCCACTTCCTTATGTCTGAAACACAGGCTTCCAGCAAAGGCAATTTTGGTGCATCTGCATAGCAGTGAAAGTGAACATTGTGTTTCCGAATGACATCACCAAGAGGTAGAATGTATATTGAAACCAATAGTGGTCCTAAAACAGAACCTAGAGGAACACTGAAATTTACAGTTGATTTGTCAGAGGACAACCATCTACAGAGACAAACGGATATCTTTCCGACAGATAAGATCTAAACCAGGCCAGAACTTGTCCGTGTAGACCAATTTGGGTTTCCAATCTCTCCAAAAGAATGTGGTGATCGATGGTATGAAAAGCAGCACTAAGGTTTAGGAGGACCGATGCAGAGCCTTGCCATTAAAAGGTAATTTACCACCTTCACAAGTGCAGTCTCAGTGCTATGATGGGGTCTAAAACCAGACTGAAGCGTTTCGTATACATTGTTTGTCTTCAGGAAGGCAGTGAGTTGCTGTGCAACAGCCTTTTCTAACGTTTTTGAGAGGAATGGGAGATTCGATATAGGCCAATTTAGTTTTTTATATTTTCTGGGTCAAGGAGTGACAACAGTCAGTGTTTATGACAAACTGGCATATGTCCTCAGGGGAGAGCCGAAGACGTGGTACGGCGCTCCGGGGTATGCTGCGGAGAAGCTGGAGGGGGTGATGAAGAAACTGGCCCCCGAGCTGTTCGAGTCTCAGCCTGACCTCCTGCACCAGCTGGTCACCATCATGAACCCCAACACACTCATGAACCACGGTGTTCCCGTAAGTACCAAACGCGCCCCCACACACACACACACGCTGTGAGTATAGTTATAGTTTTACCATAACTTCATACCCGCTCTTCTCTAGATCTATCGCACCAATCAGTGCGCTGGCGAGTTTGTCATCACTTTCCCTAGAGCCTACCACAGTGGATTTAACCAGGGCTTCAACTTTGCTGAGGCTGTCAACTTCTGCACCATGGACTGGGTATGATGACTTGAAGTCCCTCAATAGCATACATAAGCTAATAATTGAATAACTGGAAGGTGTTTCTATTGAGCAGTGGTCATTACACCTGGTCCTGCAGAGCTACATGATGTACAGGTTTATCGTGGTCTGGATGAACAACACATTTGCTCAGTCAGATGTGTTAATGCTGGGCTTGAACAAGAGGCTGCATACCTTGTAGCTCTTTGGATCAAGTTAGGGTATTACTGATGTAACCAGCACTGTATACAGCTCAGCTCGATAGTGTTAAATGAATAGTACAGTTTCAACCCAAAGCCTTGTGCTCTGTCATTTCAGATGCCCATGGGCCGCATGTGTGTGGACCACTACCGACAGCTGGACAGGTACTGTGTCTTCTCCCACGACGA
The DNA here is from genome assembly GCF_057628025.1 of Oncorhynchus mykiss. Classification (NCBI taxonomy): domain Eukaryota; kingdom Metazoa; phylum Chordata; class Actinopteri; order Salmoniformes; family Salmonidae; genus Oncorhynchus; species Oncorhynchus mykiss. The sequence goes on along the minus strand of NC_143028.1, from coordinate 59,197,774 downwards.
GATGGTCTGCAAGATGGCGTCCAAGGCAGACACCATGGACGTGGCCCTGGCCTCGGCCGTGCAGAAGGACATGGCCGTCATGCTCCAGGAGGAGGACAAGCTGAGGGACAAAGTCAGCAAGATGGTGAGAGGCCTCTCATGCTGGCACACTTTCATCTGATTTTTGAATATCAATGTTTTTTTTCCTTCTGGTTTCAAATTGACCAATACTGTGCCCCTGTTCAAAGACATGCCATTCAAAGCATCTTAGTTGTAATTGGACAACATCATTAGAGAAGCAAATGGCCACAGTTAACTTTGCTCCAATAGTGTCTGTCCCTGTGTCATCCATGTTTCTCCTAGTATGACACTACTGGTGTGGGTGTCTGTGTGATCTGTGACACTACTAATCTGTGGGTGTGTTTATGACACTACTCCTCTCTGTGTCCCCAGGGTGTGCAGCAGTCCCAGCAGGTGGAGTACGACCTGCTGCCAGACGAGGAGCGCCAGTGTTCCAGGTGCAGGACCACCTGCTACCTGTCTGCCCTCACCTGTCCCTGTATCCCTGGCCAGCTGGTGTGTCTGCACCACGCTCAAGACCTCTGCTCCTGCCCCCCCAACAACCTCACACTCAAGTAGGTCTATCAACAGCTAAGTTCGTGCTAAATGCCCACATTAAAATGTTTACTTTCATCCCTCATTACGTACATCCCACATTGTACAGAAACGGGCAATCAACAGAAGCTCATGTTAATATTGCCATTAGTTTTACAGATCCAATGCACAAATTATAACACTTGTTTTGAAGTTTAATTGAAATGCCCATTTAAGAACTTCTATCAACTTAAAGGGTCAAATTCAGAGTACGCAGCATTGAAATGTCTAAAGGCCTTCTAGAACCTTCTGATGAAAAACAAACACCTGTCACCTGACCAGAAAAGAAACAGTTGTGACAGCTGTTACTCAGCCAAGATTCCAGTCTTCAGAAACATTACAGACCTGTGTTTACCTGGTTGTGTGTCTACAGCTTCAGGTTTACCATGGCTGAGCTCTACCCCATGATGGAAGCAGTCACTCTGCGTGCCGAGTCCTACACAGGCTGGGTCTCGCATGTCACTAACATACTGGAGGCGAAACAAGACAAGAAAAGCAGTAAGTACTAATCCTAAGTAGGATAACTCTTTGGGTTCAAGCGTCAATGGAATTGAAATTGGTCATAACATAAGCAACAATAAGTTTGTGTTATTTGCATAACCCCAAGTGAACAGGATGTTCTCAAATGTGTTATGGAATGTTTTTTACTTCTCTTCACCCAGATATGTTGCCTTTGTCTAATTAAACACACAATACCAGAATAGAATAGAGTATTTTCTACCCTTTGCTAATAATACAGTTCACTTGATCATTGGACCATGATTCTTTGGATGCATTGACTGTGTCTAAAGCAGTGTTCTGAAGCACTGTTTGTTTGTGTTCAGGCTTGGAGGTGCTGAGGTCACTGGTGGAGGATGCGGAGGTGAAGCAGTTCCCTCAGAGTGACCTCCTACGGCAGCTCTGTGCTGTTACCCTGGATGCTGAGAAGTGTGCCGTGGTGGCCCAGCAACTGCTCAATGGGAAAAGGCAGACCAGGTGTGCTACACACACAATTTCTATTATTTATGTTTTTATTCACTTTTATTTAAACAGGTAGGCAAGTTGAGAACAAGTTTTCATTTACAACTGCGACCTGGCCAAGATATAAAGCAAAGCAGTGTGACACAAACAGTTACACATGGAATAAACAAAAGTACAGTCAATACTGTACTTCCGGCGCCGACAGAGATGGCCGCCTCGCTTCGCGTTCCTAGGAAACTATGCAGTGTTGTTTTTTTACGTGTTATTTCTTACATTAGTACACCAGGTCATCTTAGGTTTCATTACATACAGTCGAGAAGAACTACTGAATATAAGATCAGCGTCAACTCACCATCAGTACAACCAAGAATATGTTTTTCGCGACGCGGATCCTGTGTTCTGCCTTTCACCCAGGACAACGGAATGGATCCCATGCAGCGACCCAAAAAAACGACTCCGAAAAAGAGGGAAACGAGGCGGTCTTCTGGTCAGACTCCGGAGACGGGCACATCGTGCACCACTCCCTAGCATTCTTCTCGCCAATGTCCAGTCTCTTGACAACAAGGTTGATGAAATCCGAGCAAGGGTAGCATTCCAGAGGGACATCAGAGACTGTAACGTTCTTTGCTTCACGGAAACATGGCTCACTCGAGACACGCTATCGGAGTCAGTACAGCCAGCTGGTTTCTTCACGCATCGCGCCGACAGAAACAAACATCTTTCTGGTAAGAAGAGGGGCGGGGGCGTATGCCTTATGGCTAACGAGACATGGTGTGATGAAAGAAACATACAGGAACTCAAATCCTTCTGTTCACCTGATTTAGAATTCCTCACAATCAAATGTAGACCGCATTATCTACCAAGAGAATTCTCTTCGATTATAATCACAGCCGTATATATCCCCCCCCAAGCAGACACATCGATGGCTCTGAACGAACTTTATTTGACTCTTTGCAAACTGGAATCCATTTATCCGGAGGCTGCATTCATTGTAGCTGGGGATTTTAACAAAGCTAATCTGAAAACATGACTCCCTAAATTTTATCAGCATATCGATTGCGCAACCAGGGGTGGAAAAACCTTGGATCATTGTTACTCTAACTTCCGCGACACATATAAGGCCCTGCCCCGCCCTCCTTTCGGAAAAGTTGACCACGACTCCATTTTGTTGATCCCTGCCTACAGACAGAAACTAAAACAAGAGGCTCCCACGCTGAGGTCTGTCCAACGCTGGTCCGACCAAGCTGACTCCACACTCCAAGACTGCTTCCATCACGTGGACTGGGACATGTTTCGTATTGCGTCAGATAACAATATTGACGAATACGCTGATTCGGTGTGCGAGTTCATTAGAACGTGCGTTGAAGATGTCGTTCCCATAGCAACGATTAAAACATTCCCTAACCAGAAACCGTGGATTGATGGCAGCATTCGCGTGAAACTGAAAGCGTGAACCACTGCTTTTAATCAGGGCAAGGTGACTGGTAACATGACCGAATACAAACAGTGCAGCTATTCCCTCCGCAAGGCTATCAAACAAGCTAAGTGTCAGTACAGAGACAAAGTAGAATCTCAATTCAACGGCTCAGACACGAGGCATGTGGCAGGGTCTACAGTCAATCACGGACCTCAAGAAGAAATCCAGCCCCGTCACAGACCAGGATGTCCTGCTCCCAGGCAGACTAAATAACTTTTTTGCCCGCTTTGAGGACAATACAGTGCCACTGACACGGCCTGCAACGAAAACATGCGGACTCTCCTTCACTGCAGCCGAGGTGAGTAAGAAATTTAAACGTGTTAACCCTCGCAAGGCTGCAGGCCCAGACGGCATCCCCAGCCGCGCCCTCAGAGCATGCGCAGACCAGCTGGCCGGTGTGTTTACGGACATATTCAATCAATCCCTATACCAGTCTGCTGTTCCCACATGCTTCAAGAGGGCCACCATTGTTCCTGTTCCCAATAAAGCTAAGGTAACTGAGCTAAACGACTACCGCCCCGTAGCACTCACTTCCGTCGTCATGAAGTGCTTTGAGAGACTAGTCAAGGACCATATCACCTCCACCCTACCCGACACCCTAGACCACACTCCAATTTGCTTACCGCCCAAATACGTCCACAGACGATGCAATCTCAACCACACTGCACACTGCCCTAACCCATCTGGACAAGATGAATACCTATGTGAGAATGCTGTTCATCGACTACAGCTCGGCATTCAACACCATAGTACCCTCCAAGCTCGTCATCAAGCTCGAGACCCTGGGTCTCGACCCCGCCCTGTGCAACTGGGTACTGGACTTCCTGACGGGCCGCCCCCAGGTGGTGAGGGTAGGCAACAACATCTCCACCCCGCTGATCCTCAACATTGGGGCCCCACAAGGGTGCGTTCTGAGCCCTCTCCTGTACTCCCTGTTCACCCACGACTGCGTGGCCACACACGCCTCCAACTCAATCATCAAGTTTGCGGACGACACAACAGTGGTAGGCTTGATTACCAACAACGACGAGACGGCCTACAGGGAGGAGGTGAGGGCCCTCGGAGTGTGGTGTCAGGAAAATAACCTCACACTCAACGTCAACAAAACTAAGGAGATGATTGTGGACTTCAGGAAACAGCAGAGGGAACACCCCCCTATCCACATCGATGGAACAGTAGTGGAGAGGGTAGCAAGTTTTAAGTTCCTCGGCGTACACATCACAGACAAACTGAATTGGTCCACTCACACAGACAGCATCGTGAAGAAGAACCTCAGGAGGCTGAAGAAATTCGGTTTGTCACCAAAAGCACTCACAAACTTCTACAGATGCACAATCGAGAGCATCCTGGCGGGCTGTATCATCGCCTGGTACGGCAACTGCTCCGCCCACAACCGTAAGGCTCTCCAGAGGGTAGTGAGGTCTGCACAACGCATCACCGGGGGCAAACTACCTGCCCTCCAGGACACCTACACCACCCAATGTTACAGGAAGGCCATAAAGATCATCAAGGACATCAACCACCTGAGCCACTGCCTGTTCACCCCGCTATCATCCAGTAGGCGAGGTCAGTACAGGTGCATCAAAGCTGGGACCGAGAGACTGAAAAACCGCTATCTCAAGGCCATCAGACTGTTAAACAGCCACCACTAAAATTGAGTGGCTGCTGCCAACACACTGACACTGACACTGACTCAACCCCCAGCCACTTTAATAATGGGAATTGATGGGAAATTATGTAAATATATCACAAGCCACTTTAAACAATGCTACCTTATATAATGTTACTTATCCTACATTATTCATCTCATATGCATACGTATATACTGTACTCTATATCATCGACTGCATCCTTATGTAATACATGTATCACTAGCCACTTTAACTATGCCACTTTGTTTACATACTCACCTCATGTATATACTGTACTCGATACCATCTACTGTATCCTGCCTATGCTGCTCTGTACCATCACTCATTCATATATCCTTATGTACATATTCTTTATCCCCTTACACTGTGTATAAGACAGTAGTTTTGGAATTGTTAGTTAGATTACTTGTTGGTTATTACTGCATTGTCGGAACTAGAAGCACAAGCATTTCGCTACACTCGCATTAACATCTGCTAACCATGTGTATGTGACAAATACAATTTGATTTGATTTAACACAATAGAACAATCTATACACAGTGTGTGCAAATGGAGTAAGGAGGCAAGGCAATAAATAGGCCATAGTAGCGAAGTAATTACAATTTGTGCATATGATGTGCAAGTAGAAATACTGGTGTGTAAAAGAGCAAAAACAAAGTAAATAAAAACAATATGGTGATGAGGTAGGTAGTTGTATGGGCTATTTACAGATGGGCTGTGTACAGCTGCAGTGATCGGTAAGCTGTTCTGACAGCTGATGCTTAAAGTCAGTGAGGGAGATCGAAGTCTCCCAACATCAGTGATTTTTGCAATTCGTTCCAGTCATTGGCAGGAGAGAACTGGAAGGAAAGGTGGCCAAAGGAGCTGTTGGCTTTGGGGATGACCAGTGAGATATAACTGCTGGATACTTTCTAAAGTTGAAATTCTTTACCACTTCTAATTTTGGTATTGCTAGCCACATGGTTAGCCAAATAGTCCTAACTAATGCGCAAAGCAATAATGTGCCCTAGTGAAAATAATTTCAGCTTTTGTGCTCTGTAGGCTAGCTGTGTCTCTGATCTTTAGTGTGTTGTTGTCAGGTATCGTTCAGGTGGAGGGAAGTCCCAGAGCCAGAACCTGTTGACGGTGGAGGAGCTCAGGTCGTTTGTCAGGCAGCTGCACAAGCTGCCCTGCAGCATCCGCCAGGCCCCCTTACTCAAGGTACAACTATAGGGCCAGAATATATCCACTACCATCAGTGACAATTCCTGTGTTCCTCTCTTCGCTATCACACCTTACTCCGCTCAGCACATTCTTGATTAGTTGATGATGCACTAGGCTGGGAGTCTGTGGCAAAAGCCTACGTACAGCCACAGTGATCTTTCAGGACCAGGATAACACTGAACAAAACAGTGTTCATTGATTGACCCTTTTACTTGTTTGTATTTCCCCCAGGACCTGCTTACCCGCGTGGATGACTTCCACCTGCGCAGCGAGAGGCTCCTCTGTGACGAGGCCCCCAGCCCAGCGGAGCTGCAGAGCCTGCTGGACGTGAGCCTGAGCCTGGATGTGGAGCTGCCCCAGCTAAGCCTGCTCAGGGAGAGGCTGGAGCAGGCGCGCTGGCTGGAGGTGGTTCAGGGGGCCAGCAGCCAGCCCCACAGCCTCTGTCTGGACACCATGCGGAGGCTGATAGACCAGGGGGTGGGTCTGGCCTCGCATGCCTTGGTGGAGAGAGCCATGGCGCGCCTGCAGGAGCTGCTTACAATGTCTGAGCACTGGGAGGAGCGGGCTCTCAGCCTGATGGAGACCAGGTGAGAGAAGGGAGGAGGAGAGTGCCTTAGACAGTACTGTAGTTGAATATGCAAGTTGACCGGTTCTATCCTACATGAAACGATGTACAGGAAAAACCCTTGGTTCAGTAGTTTCATCCTAGCTGTAGTAATGGTCTACAGCCATGTCTCAGGTCAACTCCTTTCCTAACTTGAGTAATACAAAAACGTTAATAGTAAAGCCATAGGAAATGGTTACGAGATGCACAAAACAAGATGTTTAAAATAGAATGATGTAAAACAAAATAAAGCACACTGACATAGTTCATAGTAAATATGTAGCACTGACACCTACCTTGCGAAAAGCTGCTTAGAAGTTCAGCCAGCAGAGAGTGAAAAGTGCAAGGTTTGCATTTGGAGATGAAAGCTGCTCACTGATGGATTAACTATATCAGTGGGTTGGGACAATGCTCTGCTCAGCTGGCTCACACAACAGTTTATACACAGGCTCTAGTTGCAGAGCTGGCTCCCATTGCTATTAGGGTAAACTGTGGCGGTCGCCTGTATTGAGACATCTTAGACTATAAGGTCTTATTTGAGAACTCTGAACTTTTTGAAATAGAGAAGTTATGTACAGAGCACTAATTCCACTGTCCATAAGCAACATTGCATCAGAGGTGGTTTATTCTATTGGTTCGGTTCGTTCTCTTCAGACAGGCTGAAATGTAACTCCTCATAGTGCTAAAGTGAGATTGAAAAACATATTCTCGCTCAAGGCATTCAGATTGTTAAACAGCCACCACTAGCACAGAGGAGGCCTACCTACAGACTTGATATCATAGGACACATTAATAAATGCAAGTGCAAGTTGGGGCGGCAGGGTAGCCTAGTGGTTAGCGCGTTAGACTAGTAACCGAAAGGTTGCAAGTTCAAATCCCCAAGCTGACAAGGTACAAATCTGGCGTTCTGCCCCTGAACAGGCAGTTAACCCACTATGCCGTCATTGAAAATAAGAATTTGTTTTTAACTGACTTGCCTAGTTAAATAGAGGTAAAATATATATATTTTTTAAATGGAACACTCTTCACTTTAATAAGAATGTTTACATATCTCGCATTACGGATTTCATATGTATATACTGTATCCTTCACTATCTATTCTTACTATATATTGGATCTTAGCTGCTCTGTCACTGCGCATCCATATATTTTATATTTATATATTCTCATTCCTTTACTAGATTGTGTGTATTATGTTTTGTTGTGGAATTGTTAATGTTATCTGTTAGATACTGCTGCACTGTCAGAACTAGAAGCACAAGCACTTCACTACACTCGCAATAACATCTGCTAACCATGTGTATGTGACCAATAACATTTGATTTGAAGTAACAAGTGACCACTAGAGCCATATGAACTGTGGGATGTTGTGAAAGGTGTTGACAGAACTTGACACTAAAGATAAAAGCAGTACTGAGTCCACTTGTGTTTTTAAGCCTAGCTTGTATTTTGTCCAGGCCCTGTCACTGTGTGGAAACTCTTGAGGCAGCTCTGCAGGAGGTGGCTAGTATCCCTGCTTATCTGCCCAACTGTCTGCTGCTGAAGGACACGGTGGACCAGGCTAAAGACTGGCTTCAGGAAGCAGACACCCTGCAGGTAGGAGGCTCTCAGGGTTGTGTCCCAAGTGGCACCCTACTCCCTATGTAGTGCACTACCTTTGAACAGAGCCCTGGTCACATGTAGTGCACCAGGAAGGGAATATAGCCTAACATTCTAATTTATTAACCCAAGTAATTGGGACATCTCTGAATATAGACCTGTCCTATATTGGTATCTTTTTTATATAACTGCTTCTGGTATGCCAGACTGAAAATAAAAGTTGGGAAAGGGGAAAAAAGCCAGACTGCTTATAAGTGTGTGTTTGTGTGTAGCTGGGAGGCCGTATCCCTGTGCTGGATACCCTGACTGACCTGGTGTCCCGGGCCAAGACCATCCCTGTCTGGCTGGACCCTCTGGCTCGACTGGAGGCCCTGGTCTCTGACGTGCATGCCTGGAAGGAGAGTGCTGCCAAAACCTTTCTAATGAAGAATTCCCCTTACTCCCTGCTGGAGGTAAACTACCTACAACAATCTAATGCCGAAACACATAATCAGACGCCTTAGGGGTTGTTTCACTAAATAGTCAGTCTGTACCCCAAATGGCACCCTATTCCCTTTATAGTGCACCACTTTATAGTGCACCACTTTTGATCAGACTCCTATGGGTGCTGTGATGATACTGTAATCTGTGCAGGATTCGACTCAAATCTCCTACCTCTTGCTGAATGTATTATTTCATGGATTTGTTTTATTTCAGTGCCGATAATGTTCATTTTATCCTGAGTTTTTGGGGGATTTGGCTCATTGTCTCCTTTGTCTGTTTAGGTGCTGTGCCCCCGGTGTGAGGCTGGGACGGGGTCTCAGAAGTCAAAGTCTAAAAGGGCAAAGGATGTGGCCCAGTGCAGCAAGAGAAATGGAACTTGGCTGGACTGCCTGAGTGACGTGGAGAAGGCCCTCTCAGAGAGCAAGGACTCCGCCTCTGCTGTACGTGCTGCTCTTACTCAGTCTGTCTACAGACATGTTTTTATTTACCAAAAGCAGACCATTGAACTTACTTATTTAACTTCCAACATATTCTAAAGACACCCAACTATCGCAATCAGTGAAGCCTTCACATTGATATGAGCACCCATGATATGAAGGTGCATATCATTAAATGTATGGTTTGTGATACAGTATTGTAATTCCATATACTATGACTGTAGGTTACTGTTTGGTTACATGTATGTTGCGGTAGTAAGTATTGTGTTTTGTCATGCCAACCTGTGCTGGTTCCCCTTTCTGTAGATGGCCACTCTAGCCGAGGTACGTCAGAAGGAGATGGAGAGTCTGCTGGCTCTCAGGGCCTCCAATGAGTCCAAGCTCCTCCAAGCGGGCGACTGCGGGGCGTTGAGGGTGTGCGTGTGCCACAATGCCCCGTTGGGCCCCATGCTGCAGTGCGAGCTCTGCAGTGACACCTTTCACCGCAGCTGTGTCTCAGGCTCCAACCAGGACCCCCGACCCAACCAGGCCTGGCTGTGTCCCCATTGCCGGCGCTCTGAAAAGCCACCTCTGGACCGGGTGCTTCCCCTGCTCGCCTCCCTGCAGCGCATCAGGGTGCGGCTGCCTGAGGGAGATGCCCTACGCTTCCTCATCGAGAGGACAGTCCGCTGGCAGCACCGCATGCAGCAGGCCTCCGCAGAGGGGGTGCTGGGGATGGCTCTGATGACATCACATCAGCGCTGGGGCTCATCCAGTCCCACCTCGGCTCCATCTCAGGAATCATACAGCGCATCATTTTACACGGATCACCAGTGCATTCCTCTGCAGGGTCCGTGTCAGGCTAGCAACATCTAATATCTCAACCTCTCATAACAATTCACATTTTTGTCAAATTTCTTTCAATGTCTAACACATAAAATGTATTACACAGAAGAAAAAAAAAAGAACTATTCCTTTTTAAGGGCTGTGTTGAACTGTGTTATTGGTGTGTGTTTCAGGACTGAGCCCTGAGCTGGAGGAGCTGATGGTGGAGGGCTTAATGCTGCAGGTGACTCTGCCTGAGACCCAGCAGTTGTACATGTCCCTCAGCAGACTGGACTCCCACAACCTCACAGACAGCCCCTCTCCCAAGCACAGCACAGAGCAGGACCAACACCAGCACAACCCTCAGGGAGGGAGCCCCCCTCACAACCAGGTAACATACTAGTCTACTACTGTGAGGCTCAGATAGCAGGTCAACCACTTGATTAAAGGGTTGTTTTGATGTATTTGAGACGTTTCTGAACATTTGTTCATGTTGAACTTTTTAAAAATGATTTTGAATGAATTTATTTGGGTGAAAAATAATATAAGTTCTGCGCTGGATCCCAGAAGATGCCACTTAAAAGCATTAATTAAAACACTTATCTTCAGTGGTCCACGATGGTAAAACAAACATCTAATGATTTTAAAAGACAAAGTTAAAAAACATGACATTTTAAACAAAATGACATTCATACATACAAAATGTTTTACATTCAAACAAAACCATTACATTCATGTGTGTGACTTAAATGCGTGTTTACTGTTTTCACCAGAACGGAGTAGCCTGTCTCAAGAAGGAGGCTGTGAACGGCAAGCGGACCAAGCGGTGCATGGAGAAGGAGGGCTCCGAGCGCAAGGACAAAGCCAAGAAGCCCCGCAAGAAGAAGCCCAAGATGAACAAGGAGAGGAGTCAGGAGGCCAAGGGGACCTGTTCACCCACCGCCACTCACTCTGACCTCTCCCTTTCGGACTCTGATGAAGACTTCACCCTGTGCGCTGCACCGTGGTGCAGAGAGCCAGAGGGGAAACAGGTTAGCATTAAACCCCCACCCACCTCCATTATGTTGTGGGTCATTTCAGTGTGTTTTCCCAAACATCACATTGTTTTAACAATTAGACTATTTAACTTATTGTAGTATATTGAAAGTAGTATGATTGGTATTAAAGGAAGATTCCACCCAAAACTATATTTTGGTATTTGTTTCATTAGTCCATTGTTGATATAGTCCCAAACTGTTTTACATGTAAGCAATGACGTTTTCAAGATGTATAACTTTCAAAATACAGATATACAGCCGGTATGATGCATTTTCCATCTTATGATGCTGCGTTGTGCATTATATTTCCCCTCTGTTTTTCTCAGGTGAATTGGGTCCAGTGTGATGGCAGCTGCCAGCAGTGGTTCCACCAGATCTGTGTGGGAGTGTCTGCAGAGCAGGCAGAGAAAGAGGACTACATCTGTATCAGCTGCACACAGCCAGACCACACCAGGGAGTGAAGACCAGTTTTGAAGGATCATCAGTTTTAGTTTAGTCACAGCTCTGGGTGTATAACCACCCAGTTATTTCCCTTCCCCATTCTCAGCTATGCTCTGGCCCCACCGCCTCTGACCTTCCTGATCTAGCTCTACTTGGTGACAACAGTGCTCCTTCCTCCTCCTTCCCAGCCCAAACTGCTTTTCAGAGCTATTGAGACTCTTCCATCGCTGTTTTGTTAGTGGCTGGCTTTATACAGCCAATCAACTTAATCTTTCCAATCATCAGCGACATGATGCAGATTGTACTGCGCGAGGTTCCAACTGTTTACGAAGCAGAATAAAGTGGAGGAAACAGGACATTTTCACTTGACTGACTTTACTTGCATGTGTATTAAGACAACGCAGGGATTTTTCAACCAGAAGAAGTCAATTGGACAACATTTTTGGAACCCAGTTTTTGTACATGCATCTGAACAACAATGTGAACCCTTTTTCTTCTCTTGTAGAGCTAATATTATTTATCTGAGCAATAACTGAATTGTTAATTTGAGTTCAGTTTGTCTGAGCTATGTTTGTGCTTAGAAATGGTTCTATACTATAGAACGCCCTTGTAGGTTGAAAGTGATATTTGACTTGCAACATGGCTAACATAAGGAACTGTGTGAATGAACTGCCACGGGTATCATTCGACTTTTTTCCTCCTTTGGGTAAATATGATTAATGCGTTGCAGTTTGCATAAGAAATAAAATAATTTGTTCCCACAAGTATGTTGTCTGTAATTTTCTCAGTGTAGAAGCTATCCTCAAGTAGGCATTTAATATCTGTGAGTCCCATGGACAAGAATATTTAATTATCTGAAGAATAACGGGATTATAATGTCTGAGAATAATAATCCACTGGTGTACTGAGTGGGCTAAACATGATATTTGCTACTTTCAATAAAATATGTAGGATTATATAATCCAAAAACAATTTTTAACTCCTACTGTACATGTCAACCGTCCCTACTGTTAACATTCTAATCTTCCAATAAAATATTACAAATTGTGTTATTCAGCTCGCGCTGATGCTTGCATATTTCTTTCCATATTTGTATCTAAATAAATGCAACAATTCATAAGCAAATCAGTCAAATTGAAATTAATTCATTAGGCCCTAATCCATGGATTTCACATCTGGGAATACAGATATGCATCTGTTGGTCATAGATTTAAAAAAGGTAGAGGGGTGTGGATCAGAACCAGTGGTGTGACCATTTTCCTCATGCAGCTCGACATCTCCTTCGCATAGAGTTGACCAGGCTATAGAATGTTGTCCCAGTCCTCTTCAATGGCTGATGTTGATGGATATTGGCAGGAACTGGAACATGCTGTCGCTGAAGAGCATCCCAAACATGCTCATTGGGTGACATGTCTGGTGAATATGCAGGCCATGGAGGAACTGAGACATTTTCAGCTTCCAGAAATTGTGTGCAGATCCTTGCGACATGGGGCTTTGCATTATCCTGAAATGTGTTGATGGCGGCGGCTGAATGGCATGACAATGGACCTCGGGAGCTCATCACGGTCTCTCTGTGCATTGAAATGGCCATCGACAAAATGCAGTTGTGTTCATTGTGTCTAGTTTATCTGCCCATACCATAACCCCACCATGGGGCACTCTGTTCATAACGTTGACACCACCAAAATGTTCACCCACACGTGCCATACACGCTGTCTGCCATGTGCCCAGTACATATGAAACCAGGATTCATTTGTGAAGAGCACACTTCGCCAGTGGCCATCGAAGGTGAGCATTTGCCCACTGAAGACGACACTGAACTGCAGTCAGGTCAAGTCCCTGGTGAGGACGACGAGCATGCAGATGCGCTTCCCTGAGACAGTTTGACAGGTTGTGCAGAATTTATTTGGTTGTGCAAACCCAGTTTCATCAGCTGTCTGGGTGGCTGGTCTCAGACAATCCTGCAGGTGAAGAAGCTGGATGTGAAGGTTCTGGGCTGGCTTGGTTACACGTGGTCTACGGTTGTGAGGCCGGTTGGACATATTGGCAAATTCTCTAAAACTACATTGGAGCTGGCTTGTGGTAGAGAAATGAACATTCAATTCACTGGCAACAGCTCTGGTGGACATTCCTGCAGTCAGTATGCCAATTGCACGCTCCCTCAACTTGAGACATCTGTGGCATTGTCTTGTGACAACTGTGAACTTTTGTCCCAAACAAGGTGTCCCTGTGTAATGATCATGCTGTTTAATGAGTTTCTTGATATGCCACACCTGTCTGGTGGATGGATTATTTTGGCAAAGAGATGCTCACTAACAGGGATGTAATAACATTTATAAGCTTTTTGTGCATATGGAAAATGTCTGGAATCTTATGTCAGCTCATGAAACATGGGATCAACACTTTACATGTTGCGTTTATATTTAACCACTGATGAGTGAAGATGGGAGATTTATTTCCCCAATGCTCTATTTTCCACCATTTTGTTTTCTTCTATCAAATCCTCACACCGGTTATCAAAACAGTTCCATATCCTTCTTTTTACCCCACAGTCGTGCATCTTCAGTTAAAAAAGGCACACCACAATATGTCCATTGTTTTCGAGAGCAAATCAACTGGAATTAATCTATATTTGTTTGTATTTCTCGTTTGTCTGTCTACACTACAGCAGGAAACACGCATTTATTCTGCCAAGCCACAAGGCGGCGCAATGGGCGCATGTAACTATGGACCTTCAGATATCTCATTGAGATTTATTTTACTAGCAAGTTAGTTTAGGCAAAGGCTATCTAATTGTTTTGAAAACACACTGTATTGTTTTCTAAAGTATTAGCTAGGCCTGGTTTATTATAACTCGCCGTGTGCTTCACATTATAAACCCTACTCACTCTCTCGTCATCATGGACTAGGAATATTACGAGAGGAATATTGGAGACTGGGATGGTCCGGATGGCAATGTAAACACAATCTTTAGCTACTGTATGTAGCCAGCTAGTGAATGTACAATGTCGCTAGTAATGGCAATGTAGCTAAAAAAAATATATTGTATCTACATTGTTGCAGGCTGTTGATTCATTGTTTGACAGAGCCAAATCGCGAATTTATATGGCGATAGCTTCAATGTTAAGATGTTCTTTCCTTGGCTGAAGTGATGTGACTTTCATATAGCAGGACGACTATGTTGAAGGGGAGAATGATGGGAAAGTTCAGGAGGACTGCCTACAGAAGTTCTCCAGCAGAGATTACATCATGGAGCCTGCTGTACACCCTTAACGTAAACACACTATTGCGTGTGTCTGCCTAGTAACGTTAGTGTGTGAAGAGTCCGACCATTTCCTGCAGAGGCTTCTGTTTCCACAGTTATTTCAGGCTGGTGGCTCCCCTGAACACGTCATCCAGCTCCTGTCGGAGAACTACTCCGCTGTGGCCCAGACTGTCAACCTGCTGGCAGAGTGGCTCAATGGACTGGGCTGCAAATGGCACCCTTTTCCCTATGCAGTGTACTACTTTTGACCAGTAATGCACTGCATGGGGAAAACCCTGGACTCCACATACACTGAAAATGTTTTTTTTGTTCCTCTCACACTGTTTGAGACACATAGTGGAATGTATGTTTTTTCGGACTGTGTATTGCAGGTGTAGATCCAGCTCAGGTGCAGGAACGGGTAGAGAATCACTTGAAGAGTCTGCTGATCAAGCATTTGACCCCCAGAAGGCTGACTCCATCTTTACCGTGGAGGGAGAGGTGAGATATCAGTCGCCAGTGAAAGACAAACCACCAATGCTTTGCTGTGATCTGAATGTGACAGATAGCTCAAAACTGGTGCACTCCTGCTTGCTTGCTGTTTTCTTTCACTCTTATTTCGTCTCCTAGAAAAAAAACTTGATTAATCATATACATTTTTTTAATTCTCTGTTCTTGCATGTAATGTGTTTCCCTCAGAGTATAGTAGAAACCCTATAGTATGCAGTGTATATAAACGTCCATTTTTCAGGACCCTGTCTTTCAAAGATAATTCGTAAAAATCCAAATAACTTCACAGATCTTCATTGTAAAGGGTTTAAACACTGTTTCCGATACTTGTCCAATGAACCATAAAAAATTAATGAACATGCACCTGTGGAACGGTCGTTAAGACACTAACAGCTTACAGACGGTAGGCAATTAAGGTCACAGTTATGAAAACTTAGGACACTAAAGAGGCCTTTCTACTGACTCTGAAAAACACCAAAAGATGCCCAGGGTCCCTACTCATCTGCGTGAACGTGCCTGAGGCATGCTGCAAGGAGGCATGAGGACTGCAGAGGGAAATAAATTGCAATGTCCATACTGTGAGACGCCTGAGACAGGACGGACAGTGGCAGACCACCTGCACAGGATCGGTACATCTGAACATCACCCCTGTGGGACAGGTACAGGATGGCAACAACAACTGCCCGAGTTACACCAGGTCATCCTGACATGACCCTCCAGCATGACAATGTCACCAGCAATACTGCTCGTTCTGTGTGTGATTTCCTGCAAGACAGGAATGTCAGTGTTCTGCCATGGCCAACGAAGAGCCCGGATCTGAATCCCATTGAGCAAGTCTGGGATCGGAGGGTGAGGGCTAGGGCCAATCCCCCCCAGAAATGTCTGGTAATTTGCAGGTGCCTTGGTGGAAGAGTGGGGTAACATCTCACAGCAAAAACTGGCAAATCTGGTGCAGTCCATGAGGAGGAGATGCACTGCAGTACTTAATGCAGCTGGTTGCCACATCAGATACTGACTGTTAATTTTGATTTTGACCCCCTTCTTTGTTCAGGGACACATTATTCCATTTCTGTTAGTCACATGTCTGTGAAACTTGTTCAGTTTATGTCTTATGTTCATGCAAATATTTGCATGTTAAATTTGCTGAAATAAACGCAGTTGACATTGAGAGGACGTTTCTTTTTTTTACTGAGTTTAGTAACCCTGTCCTCTTGTTGGTTCAGACTCCTTTCTGGATGGAACAGATGATCGCCCACACCACCTGGAGAAACCTTTTCTACAAGCTGGCCGAGGCCAACCCTGACTGTTTGATGCTCAACTTCACTGTCAAGGTACTGATGATCACCCAGCAGTTAACAACCTCTTAGAGCTACCCCCTACTTTTTTCAATTTCCGCCTGAAGACATACCCAAATCTAACTGCCTGTAGCTCAGCCACAGAACCAAGGATATGCATATTATTGGTACCATTTGAAAGAAAACACTCTGAAGTTTGTGTAAATGTGAATTGAATGTAGGAAAATATAACACAATAGATCTGGTTTAGATAATACAATGAAAAAAAACATGTTTTTTATTTTTATTGTATCATCATCTTTAAAATGAACAAGATAAAACAAACATTCAGAAGGATGATGGGAACAATTTCAGTGAAAAACATAAGAGGGCAACAATACTCTCCAAAATGAGTGTGCTTCATGACATTTATCATGAAGTCACCCAGGTGTCCCACACAAGTAGCCAAAATGTACCCAAGTGGCCAAATTGGTGAAGTTATACATTTTGAATGGAATAACTATATACAAAATACCAAAATGGTATTCTAACACCCCCCCCCCCCCCCACCCCCCCCACCCCCACCCCCAAAAATGGAGAAAAAATAATATACATTTACAAAATAACACAATATTTGGAAGACCCTCAGTCCTCTACACAATATTGTGCTGCTGATGCCAGGTGCCATAGCACATCCATGCCTGCAGAAATACATTTGGGCAGATGAACACCACTTGTGGCAGGAGCTGGATGAACCAGCTTCAGTGGGGGATGGACACCTTGGCACTGCGGGCTCCCATTCGGAGTAAATGTCACTGTGAAAGAAAATGTTCAGTTAGAATATTTTCACATATGAGCTCTGTATCAACAGGTATAATAAACAGATATATATAGAGTACAGGGAACATAAGGTTGAATATATTATTATAGACCTGCTGGATATACTGTCTCATTTATATTATGACATTTCAGCTAGATCTACTGTCTCTATTATATTATGACAGACCAGCTAGATCTACTGTCTTTATTATATTATGACAGACCAGCTGTATCTACTGTCTCCATTTAACTTTGGCCATTGTTGTGGGCCTGCCCTCCCCTCAACAGCCTCAAATAGGCTATTTCATTTCACAAATAATATTTTATATTATTAATTTCAAACAACGGCATTAGCATGAGAAGAACTTACCAGTCCAAAACGATGCCCTCTCCGTTCAAAAAATATTCCTCCATTTGGGAATCGCTAAATTAATAAAATCAAATTTATTTATATAGCCCTTCGTACATCAGCTGATATCTCAAAGTGCTGTACAGAAACCCAGCCTAAAACCCCAAACAGCAAGCAATGCAGGTGTAGAAGCACGGTGGCTAGGAAAAACTCCCTAGAAAGGCCAAAACCTAGGAAGAAACCTAGAGAGGAACCAGGCTATGTGGGGTGGCCAGTCCTCTTCTGGCTGTGCCGGGTGGAGATTATAACAGAACATGGCCAAGATGTTCAAATTTTCATAAATGACCAGCATGGTCGAATAATAATAAGGCAGAACAGTTGAAACTGGAGCAGCAGTACGGCCAGGTGGACTGGGGACAGCAAGGAGTCATCATGTCAGGTAGTCCTGGGGCATGGTCCTAGGGCCCAGGTCCTCCGAGAGAGAGAAAGAAAGAGAGAATTAGAGAGAGCATATGTGGGGTGGCCAGTCCTCTTCTGGCTGTGCCGGATGGAGAATATAACAGAACATGGCCAAGATATTCAATTTTTCATAAATGACCAGCATGGTCGAATAATAATAAGGCAGAACAGTTGAAACTGGAGCAGCAGCACGGCCAGGTGGACTGGGGACAACAAGGAGTCATCATGTCAGGTAGTCCTGGGGCATGGTCCTAGGGCTCAGGTCCTCCGAGAGAGAGAAAGAAGGAGAGAATTAGAGAACGCACACTTAGATTCACACAGGACACCGATTAGGACAGGAGAAGTACTCCAGATATAACAAACTGACCCTAGCCCCCCGACACATAAACTACTGCAGCATAAATACTGGAGGCTGAGACAGGAGGGGTCAGGAGACACTGTGGCCCCATCTGAGGACACCCCCGGACAGGGCCAAAATTGTGTGTACATCTGTACATCTAGACTTAGATTTAGCTTTTCCTGACTTAGTCGCCATACTGATTGATATATAAACAGCTGAATATGCGCTTTACCAAAACAATGCTGTGCGTAACATGCGTGGCTCCTTCCGGTATGAATCGTCAATGGCGAATGAACCTCTTTACGCCGGAGTTTACTACATGGGTTGGTCTTCCAACACATAACCATTACATTTTGCCGTTTACCTCAGCTCATTGGCTATCTACCCAGCTAGATTTCAAGACGATCAGTGGTCATTGGGTTAAAATATAGTCAATCAACGAAACAGAGGTCATATCAATGGTGCAAAATGATGTCATTACTTGTTGTCTTCAAATCGGTTTCTTTCAGTCAATACGTCCCGTGAAATGACCCATCAGGTTTGGTTGTGTTACAAACAAACCAGTTGATTGCAATGAAACCAAACATGACTGAAAAAGTCACGTTCTGTGTCTGTATTTACCTCGAATGTGTCGTCGAAAATGGAATGAGACGGAATTCACGACACAAGCGGTTCACAAAATGTTTCGTGTTAGGCTATACAAATGGATTTATCAAACAAAAGATCATTCATTGTGTCCCAATGAGCATTGGGATTGCAAACAGAGGAAGATCGTCAAAGGTAAGCAATTTATTTTATTGCAGTTTGTGATTTTGTTACGCCTGTGCTGGTTGAAATATTTGTTTTTTATGGGGCTCTATCCTCAGATAATCACATCGTATTCTTTCGCAGCAGATTTTTTAAATCTGACTACGCAGTTGGATTAGCAAGATTCTAGGCTTTCGAAACATGTGAGACACTTGTATTGTCATTAATGTTTAATATGACTATTCATGTAGTGATCACCGTATGTTGTCGAGTTTCATCCCACTACCCGGTTCGGTGCGCAGAGAGGTTAATAACTAACGTCGTTATGGGTCAAACTGTGTAATTTTCCTCCTCTCCTTGCTGATTTTTTTGTGTGTGTGTGTGTGTGTGTGTGTGTTTTCAGCTCATCTCAGACGCGGGTTACCAGGGGAGATCACCAGTGTGTCCACGGCGTGCCAGCAGCTGGAGGTGTTCGCCAGGGTCCTGAGAACCTCTCTGGCCACACTGCTGGATGGAGGAGAGGACAACCTGGAGAAGAACCTGCCAGAGTTCGCTGTGAGCCTCTAATCAGGTCCCCCCCTGTCCATATAATTATATTCATTAGGATCTAAAAGGCAATACTGATTCTAGAGATCAGCACTCCTACTCTGAGACGCTTTATGATTACCGGCCCTGGTGTTCCCAAGAATAAGATCTAGGCATATTTGTCATTCTCACTCAATACAAATCCTTGGTTTGATGATTTTGTAAATGTGATGTATTCAAGATTTTGAATCATTTGTAAGGGGTACTTCAATCAGTATTTCACTAACCAATATGTAATTGCAGGACATTGGGACCACAACACAACATGTTGCAGGCTACCTGTCTTTTGGCATGAGTGTGTCTGTTTGTGTGGTTGGTTTGGAGCTGAACTGTTTTCTTCTCCTTTTCTGTGTTCCACAGAAGATGGTGTGTCACGGTGAGCACACTTACCTGTTTGCCCAGGCCATGATGTCCATCATGTCTCAGGAGGAGCAGGGAGGGTCGGCCATGCGCAGGATCGGCCAGGAAGTACAGAAGTCTGCACATCAGAGGTATCCTGCCCTCTACACTATTTTGCCAGTATTGACTTACTTGACAAGCTTTTGGCTCCTATAAGGAGCATAGGCTGTTGATACATGTCCTCCATCTTGGCAGCATTACATATGATTGAAGGAAATGCATTGAATTTATTTAAATTGATTCCTGCGTTTTGTGAAAGGATGGTTGTATTATCTGTAAAATCCAGTGTTACAATAAGTTTGAACATTGAGTGAGCAGCTTTGTGGAAAAGGCAGTCTAATGAAGTTATGCTCTCAACTGTCACAATCTCAACTGAATTGGTTGGATAGTAGTAAAATATTGATAGTGTTTGCCTTATCAGGTGTAGGATTTGATTGCCCCACCGTACACTTCGGACTTTGTCCAGCTGTTCCTGCCCATCCTGGAGAACGACAGCATCGCTGGAACCATTCGGACAGAAGGAGAACATGACCCTGTTGCGGAGTTCATAGGTCAATCTCTTATACCATCTTTTTCATGGCCCAAAAGTGTCTACATGGTTTAATATTTTCCTTTTGCTCAGTTATAGAATCATCATTTTGCTCCGTTTCAGCCCACTGCAAATCCAACTTCATAATGAACTGAGAATGACACTGGTTCGGTTTAACTTGACTGAGGATGTAGCGGGAAGACCAGGACCTTTTGGTTATGAGCCAATCCCTGGATGTGTTCTGCTGAACGAGGACTGGAACATTGCCGATTGAGGCTGACCACTTGGGTGTAGACTTTCACCTGCAACTTTTTATTTTCAAATGTGGTGTAAACACATGACTCAGAATTAGGATGTTGTGTATTATTGCTTGTCTGGAGGTATGTGGAGAACTTGTGCAGCTCCATTCATTTCACTGTAGTTTCCATTAGTATGAGCTAAAGTTTAGGTCTGTTAAATGTATGTATGACTGACTGCTCAAAAGGTTTGGCCTTTTTCATGGTTGCCTTTTTCAATTTGACAAGAATCATGACACATCTTGGTTTTATTAGTTCCAGACGTAGCAACAGCCACCATTCTTCAGCATTTATTTTGAGGTGGTTCAGAAAATGTATCAACTATTAAAACAAGTTTCTGTAACAGGCCTGGATTCAAACAAATTGAACTGTGGAAACCGTCATGAAGACAAGCATAAATTACCTTTAAGCTAAGTGCAGTGAGATATCAGTGCATTTGTTTGAACCCTGGCCTTGCTTTCAGAATACTGAAATCATTCAGTTAAATTTGCATACAACAAGACAAGTGGCATCAGAATTGATCAAAGCTTCAACATTTACAGCCACAATTAATTCTTCCTAGCCTTTTGAGCTTAAGCTAAATTGTGCACCTAATATCAGCATTTGTACATAATGACTTGTTCAGTAACATTTTGTATAAGAAAAAGATCCGAAAGCACATCAAGGCAACATTTTTTAAAATAACTTTCCTCTTCCCGATTTTACCATGGTACATTGTTACAATGTGGAAGTAGCCTGAGATTGTATATCTATAGTTTTCTATGACAATGCTGCCTATTAACAGCTTCAAGGGCCTCATTTATAAATGCTGCCTACATGCAAAAGTTGGCATTCATAAAAACTGAAAATGTTTTTTTCCCTTTCAGAAACTGTCCTCTGCAAAATATTAAGATTCTGTCAACACCTCAAAACATTTGATCATATTTGTGCTTTCTTTTAGAAACTGTGGCCTAGTTCCAATTTATACAGCAAATAAAGGGCATTATTGTCACCATAAAAAGGTGAATGAGGGCATTTTCCAGGCAGAGTTTTAACGCTTGTTCACGCATGCAGTTTTACGACAGGTCCGATTCATAAAATCTCAATATTTTGATGCGGACAGATATTTAGTGTGAAATTTATGCAACGGTTGATGGAGGCCCCAGGTCTTCAGAAGAAACATTGGTTGGTCCCACTGCCTGTTGTCTACATGTAGGTCTTGGGCACGATGGGATCTCCATACATGCAGTCTTCCTCCAATGCCAGGTTGTACTGACTGCCACTTCCTCCCTTGTAGGCGCTGGTCACGATCCTCAGCCAGCCCTTCTCACCCTGGCAAGAAAACACATTTACTCAATCTGGCGTTTCAGCTAGATAAAGATGCTAGAACAAACATGAACAATAGAAAGTGAAGTTTATGTAATAGTCAAGTTAATAAACTACAGGAACGGCTAAAGGCTGGGATTGGTAAATCTACAGTAGAGCATGAGGTTTTAAATTCTCTGCTGCAGCTAGTGTCATGAAAGATCACAACAGACTACCAGCTCCAATATGGCATGCAGTGTTCATTCAGTCAATGAGGATGGAACAAGCTTCCCCATAACGTCCATCTTCCGAAAAAAAAAACTACCTCTTCACCATGCATCTTGATTAACCTCATAGCCCCACCCCCCCCCATAAAAATTAAAAATTAAACACCCTAGACTTTCACCAACACTCACTTGTCTTAGCACGGACTTTGTGGATAGCTACTTGATCTGTGGTCGTCTCACCTAGCTACCTTAAAATAAATGAAACTGTATATAAAATAAATAAAATATTTAAAAAATATATATATATTTATAAAAAATAAAAATCCCTCTAGATTACAGCGTCTGCTAAATGACTAATATGTACAAATTTTACCCATGGCTCTCCCCATGAGTTGCGGACGATCCAGAATTCCACACCGTTCTCATCCATGCCCCAGCCGGCAACAGATACAATGTGGTTGATGAAGGGCTCCTCAATGTACTCAGAGTACAGGCCTCCAGTGTAGGCGTCCAACTTGTCAGTGGCCATGATTCCACAGCTACCAAGGACAGAAAACAAAAACTTTAGTTAAAGCGAAACTAATTAGTCAGCATTTTTTTGTTTATGTTTTTGCAAGGACGTGAAAGGAAACAGAATGCACTAGCAGATTGGAAGTCTATGGGTAATACTAGTTAGCAACTTCCTTCAAACTGCACAGAGACAAAAACGGTATCCACAAGTTCAGCTGACTCAAAGTACAGAATCAGTCAAAGGTTTGGAAACATCTAAAAAGTTATTCATTCCATGGTTCTCTTTTTTTTTTACTATATTGTAGAATAATAGTGAAGACATCAAAACTATGAAATGGCACCATGTAGTAACCAAAAGTGTTCAACAAAATAGATTCTTCAAAAATAGAAAATATAAGTAGCCACCCTTTGCCTTGACAGCTTTGCACACGCTTGGCATTCTCTCACCCAGCTTCATGAGGCAGTCACCTGTAATGCATTTCAATTAACAAGTGTGCCTCGTTAAGTTAATTTGTGGAATTTCTTTCCTCCTTCATGCATTTGAGCCAATCAGTTGGGTTGTGACAAGGTTGGGGTAGTTTACAGAAATAGGGCTAAGTCCATATTATGTCAAGAACAGCTCAAATATGCAAAGAGAAAATTACAGTCCATTACTTTAAAACATTAAGGTCAGTCAATCTGGAAAATTATGAACTTCGAGTTTCTTCTTCAAGTGCAGTCGCAAAAACGATTAAACGCTATGAAGAAACTGGCTCTCATGAGGACCGCCACAGGAAAGGAAGACCCAGAGTTTCTTCTGATGCAGAGGATAAGTTCATTAGAGAATTACCAGCCTCAGAAATTGCAGCCCAAATAAATGCTTCACAGCACTCAAGTAAGACATCAACAGTTCAGAGGAGAATGCGTCAATCAGTCCTTCATGGTCAAATTGCTGCAAAGAAACCAATACTAAAAAGGACACCAATAAGAAGAAGACACTGGCTTGGGCCAAGAAACATGAGCAAAGGACATTAGACTGGTGGAAATCAATCCTTTGGTCTGAGTCCAAATTTGAGATTTTTGGTTCCAACCGCCATGCCTTTGTAAGACTGCGTAACCAGATGACCTCCGCATGTGTGGTTCCCACCGTGAAGCATGGAGGTGGTGTGATGGTGCTTTGCTGGTGACACTGTCAGTGATTTATTTAGAATTCAAGGCACACTTAACCAGCATGGTTACCACAGCATTCTGTAGCGATACGCCATCCCATCTTTTTTGCGCTTAGTTGGACTACCATTTATTTTTCAACAGGACAATGACCCAACACACCTCCAGGCTGTGTAAGGGCTATTTGACCAAGGAGAGTGATGGAGTACTGCATCAGATAACCTGGCCTCCACAATCACCCAACCTCAACCCAATTGAGATGAGTTGGACCGCCGAGTGAAGGAAAAGCAGCCAACAAGTGCTCAGCATAT
The DNA here is from genome assembly GCF_057628025.1 of Oncorhynchus mykiss. Taxonomy (NCBI): domain Eukaryota; kingdom Metazoa; phylum Chordata; class Actinopteri; order Salmoniformes; family Salmonidae; genus Oncorhynchus; species Oncorhynchus mykiss. The sequence goes on along the minus strand of NC_143028.1, from coordinate 59,173,415 downwards.
GGTAACTCCTTCAAGACTGTTGGAAAAGCATTCTAGGTGAAGCTGGTTGAGAGAATGCCAAGAATGTGCAAAGCTGTCAAGGCAATGGGTGGCTACTTTGAAGAATCTAAAATAGTTAGATTTGTTTAACACTTTTTTGGTTACTACATGATTCCATGTGTTATTTCATAGTTTTGATGTCTACAAGGTAGAAAATAGTACAAATAAAAACCCTTTGTTACATATCAGATATGTGATTTGGCTTTACATCTTGTGCGAATCCATACACAGTCACTGTTAGGTGGGAGCTCATGAGAAGAACAGCAGTCACCATGTTAACCCAGTCCAGTTACAAATGTTACCTTTATTTAACCAGGTAGGCCAGTTGAGAACAAGTTCTCATTTACAACTGCGACCTGGCCAAGATAAAGCAAAGAAGTGCGACAAAAACAAGAGTTACAAACAAACGTACAGTCAATAACAAAATAAAAATCTACGTACAGTGTGTGCAAATGTAGTAAGATTAGGGAGGTAAAGGGAATAAATAGGCCATAGAGGCAAAATAATTACAATTTAGCATTAACACTGGAGTGATAGATGTGCAAGTAGAGATACTGGGGTGCAAAAGAGCAAAACAAATCATATGGGGATGAGGTAGTTGGGTGTGCCATTCACAGATGGGCTGTGTACAGGTACAGTGATCGGTAAGCTGCTCTGACAGCCGATGCTTAAAGTTAGAGAGGGAGATACAGCTGCAGAGCTGTTGGCCGGAGTAGGGGTAGCCAGGTGGAATGCATGGCCAGTTGTAGAAAAATGCTTATTGAAATTATATAGTGTAGATTTATCGGTGGTGACAGTGTTTCCTAGCCTCAGTGCAGTGGGCAGCTGGGAGGAGGTGCTCTTATTCTCCATGGAGTTTAGTGTCCCAAAACTTTTTGGAATTAGTGTTGCAGGATTCCTGGTTGAAAAAGCTAGCCTTAGCTTTCCTAACTGAAAAGTTGCATATCGCAGGGGCTATTCAATGCTAGTGCAGTACGCCACAGGATGTTTTGTGCTGGTCAAGGGCAGTCAAGTCTGGGGTGTTTTAGGGAGCGTTTGACAGTGATGAGGGGTGGTCGTTTGACTGTAGACCCATTACGGACGCAGGCAATGAGGCAGTGATCGCTGAGATCCTGGTTGAAGAAGGCAGAGGTGTATTTAGAGGACAAGTTGGTCAGGATGATATCCATGAGGGTGCCCATGGTTACGAATTTATGTGGCACCCCATTCCCTACATAGTGTAACTTTGGTTATAGAAGTGGGGGTGGGGGGGGGGGATTTCTACTTGAGCAGTCCCTGACAAAAATAACATCTTGGCCCACTAAGAGTAGTTTTTTCTGTAAAGTTTATATTTTTCCATTGGCCTATATAGAGACACACCCTATATGTTTGAAACACGCTGTTTAAATAAATGACTCAAGAAGGAGCCTAACCAGAAGAAGAAAAATACCTGTTCCCGAACCCCCTCCTCCCGCTGCTGGCCTGAGGTTGCAGGTAATGAGCTACACCAGCGGTCAGCAACCTTTTCCATTTGGAGTGCCAATTTGACAATTTCTACCAATCATGATTTTCATATGCACATTTTCATTCATAATCTTTACATCACAAAATCCTTGTCTATGGTTAATCTACATTCAATCTAAATGAGAAATATACAAATCTAAAAGTAACTTATTGCCATTGCTAGCTATTTAATAACCTACATAAAGCATAAACATTGCAGCCTGCAAGTAGAAAATATCCTGATAAATATTCTATAAATCACATTGGCCATGCGTAGCCAATCCTGGGGCGGCAGCCTAGTTGTTAGAGCGTTGGACTAGTAACCGGAAGGTTGCAAGTTCAAATCCCAGAGCTGACAAGGTACAAATCTGTCGTTCTGCCCCTGAACAGGCAGTTAACCCACTGTTCCTAGGCCGTCATTGAAAATAATAATTTGTTCTTAACTGACTTGCCTAGTTAAATAAAAATATTGTGTACCATGACAGTCTGCATAGCTGTTTATACTGTATCAGTGTGAAAAGTAGGGGATCTGACAAATCAATAACATTACATTGCTATACTGACTAAAAAAAAAACGTCAGTATATCGGTCTTCAATCATTTGGTTGCTGATTTCATGATTTTATTCAGGTCTACTTAAAAAAATAATAATAATACATCAAGTGAGTGAACTAGCTTACGTTGGCTAGCTCTAATGGTGCGTCAACTGACAAAAATTAGCCAAGTTAATTTACCTCTTGAAACGGGACACAAGGGACATTTCCATACACCCAGCAGCTTTTAGATTCTGCTATCTTATAGATAGCTAGAGTTGAACTGGTTGTGGTCTACTAGCTAGCTACTTTGTTTCTCTTCAAACAGAATTTCAGTTTGAGATGAAACATTAGCTGACGTTACATTTCAGTTACACTACTAGCTCAGAACTGGGAATAAATACTTTTTTCTATTAAGTCAAACAGCAGTTACCTTGACAGCTACATCAGTCAAATAAAGAGCTGCCAGTTTCTGCTCTGATAACTGAGAAAAAGCACAACAAAGAGACAGCACCACTGTGCTGGTCAGAAGCTTTGTCTTCACACTGCCTGTCTGCACACTGTGGTGTCGGAGAGCAGCCCTAAAATCCTGACGGCTGAAACCTCCAAACAGCCTACCCGACCACTCTGAGGCATCCGTATGGTCCTAAAGCACACATGCCGATTTTTGTATCACAGTGCATTGATAAAACTGGGGAGGGGACAAAATTGCAATTTCAGAACGTGAAAGTTGCACCCCTGCATTTGAGACACAGCCCATGTTGACCAGGTCCAGTTCCTAACCTGATAGGTCCTCCAGCGTAGATCTCAGCCATCATCTTCTCCCTCCCACTGATGGCGCCGAAGTCTCCGACCTTCCACAGGGTATAGTTCTGGATAATGTTACAGACCCCGAATGTTGTGCAGGTTCCACACTGATTGAATGGTTTGCACTCTGCAAGACACAATATGGAGAACATTTTAAGCCTGAGAAATTGTAAATTAACAGAATCTTAATTTGATGTGACAGAAATTCTTGTGATCAAGTCATGGGAAAAAAATGTAATGTACAACCAAGAAAAAATTATGTTCAGCTAGGAGTTCTTGAGGCCTTACTCTGGTCCTTGGCCTGGTAGTTGTTGCAGGTCTCGTCAGGGATGCCGTGTTTGTTGGCGTACTCCCACACCCCAGAGTGATCCCCTCCATGACAGGAGCCGGCCTCACCACAGTCCACCACATTCTGGACTGACAGATAAGCAGAGGGCCAGGCTCCCTTTCGCTTGATGTTGATGCGATCTGACAAAGGAGAGCAAACCACCAACAACCAGTCCATTAATTTAGTACAGGTGACAGAATCTGCTCTTACATGTTCACAAGTCAAACTTAGTAAGGACTACTCTAGAACTCTGAAGTCATGGTATTGTTATGATAAAAGGACAAAGGACTACTTGTATGAGCAAAGGAGGAACTGTACTTTGCATTCTACAACAAACATGCTTTACAGGAACAAGATTTACAGCATAACCTGAATTACAGGAAACCATGAAGCTTTAACTGCACGTCAGCACATTCAGTGGTTGGCATTGCCACACCGCTTCACTGCCTCACCACTTCTCTGAATTTGGGTCATGTGTTAAATGCCTAACAGACATGCATGTTTGAACAATTATTAATGTTTACTCCACCTTTGTTATAAAATTGTTTCCAAGTGACTTTAATTTGGTACAAATCATCTTTATGACCATCTTGATGATGAATTACCAAGATGTGCAATACTGTACTTATAGTGAATCAGAGGTTTGAGACATCTGTGGTCAAATAATAGAATTTCACAATCTGATCATCCATTTGTCCCTTTGTACGGTGCTCCCTCCTGATGCAAGAGAGTCTGTAAAACTCCCAAATAAATTGGATATGGTTTGTTCATTTCTATGAGCTGTACAGGTCGGACGACTGTGGAAAGGCGAACTTGAGGTTAAGCTACCTGCCATGGCGCTGGTGCTGCCGTGTGCCCAGCAGGAGCCACAGTATTGGGGGATGTGCTGATTGCGAGTGGTGCTGACGTAGTTGGTGCCGTTGATGTTCCTCCAGTCCCACGTCTTGGGGAGCTCATTGAGTTTCAGGAACTTGTGGGGTCTAGGCAACGTCCTAATGAAAGACATGACATCAGGGTACAAGGTTCTCTAGACAGAATTCTAATGTAGAGCAGCTAAAAGCAGTCTCAGCAAGCATGACGGATAACAAAAATGCAGTGCGCACTTAAGGTCCCATACCATGACGGTACAATTCAAAACCTGACCAGGGGTGTAATCATTAGTCCAAACAGTTGCAAAATGTGTTGCAAGTAAAACAAGTTTCAATTGGACAAATTCAGGTATATCCCTCCCAGTTTCATGCAGTTTGCTTTCGTTTAAGAAACGTTTAGCAACAAAAAAACAAAAAGAATAGGTGTAATGAATACACCCATGATCGAACTTGGCATATCTGCCTCTCCATTCAAAGATCAAGCACTCAAAAGCATCCACAGCACAATCATACTTTCAAAACTCAGAAGCCAAATAGCTACTACCGTTGAAAGGGCCATGCATGTTTCTGGAGACATGCAGTTGTCAAATTATATATTTGGAGAGGGCAGAATTTTGATCGCCCAACAGCAAAATGGGATGAAAAGCTTTAAAAGTCAGGTCCCAAACAATTTCTGCCCATGCTACTGGAGACCCAGTCATCTCCTTCCACTCACAGACATGTCAGAACTTTTCTACCTTGTTTCCACCCTCGGCTTTGATTGCTTCATTGATTTCAAACTTTGGATAGCCATGATATGCCTTTTCTGTAATAAACTGATTAACACTTGAGTCAAAATCACAGGGGGTAAAAATTCTGCACTTGAATATTGTTTAAAGAAGAAAGTTATGTAGGAGCCTACCAATCAGCTAATTCTCATTATGGGACAATTCTGAAACCTGCAGGAACTTGGCAACATTTGAACCATTATTAAAACATATGAAAGAATTACATGCAATAAACTCATACTCAGTTACTGACCAATGATATCGAGTGCAGAATATGCAGGCAATTCACACCTGAACCAATAAAGAACACAAATCAACACTAGACAGTTGAAACCACTAGCGACAAGTGCCATAGATTTAGACATCGCAGATATCGCGTCGCATAACTGTCCCATTATTGAGGCCATCTCCATTTTGAAGTAGTCCATTTTCTTCTACTACTTCTACGAGTTGGAAAACAAAGGTTGCATACTGCCACCTGTATTATGTTTGAACCACTGAGGTATAATAAGAAATGGACTGTCTAACGTGTCCGTTGTTTTCAAGGGAATCTACTCACTTTCGCATACATGGACCTTCTAGATCTGGTTTATAAAGGAGCAACATCACATGCGCACTAGCACTCAGTGTGCACAGGGACCAGCCCAAGAAGCGAAGAAGTCATCACTTCATCCATAAACATTGGATGAATATAAAAGGTTAATATCTTCAGCAGTGAGTGATAGGTCTCAGCGACAATTACTTATATAATTTAAATGGGTGTTTTGTGCAAAGACCAGAACCCATGCTAGACCAGAACCCTGTCAATTGGTTAACAGGTATAAATGCCAAGGTTGGTGATCAAAATCAAATTGTATTTGTCACATGCACTGAAAAGAACAGTGACATACTTACTTACAAGCACTTAAACAATGCAGATAATAAAAATAAGTAAAATAAATAGTCTGGGTAGCCATTTTATTAACTGTTCAGGACTCTTATGGTGGGGGGGGGGGTAGAAGCTGTTAAGAAGCCTTTTGAACCTAGACGGTGCTCCGGTACTGCTTGCCTGTGCGTTAGCAGAGAGAACAGTCTATGACTAGGGTGGCTGGTGTCTTTGGCTATTTTTAGGGCCTTCCTCTGACACCGCCTGGTATAGAGGTCCTGGATGGCAGGAAGCTTGTCCCCAGTGATGTACTGGGCCGCACTACCCTCTGTAGTGCCTTGCGGTCGGAGGCCGAGCAGTTGCAATACCAGGCAGTGATGCAACCAGTCTAGATACTCTCGATGGTGCAGCTGTAGAACCTTTTGAGGATCTCAGGACCCATGTCAAATCTCCTGATGGGGAATAGGCTTTGTCATGCCCTCTTCTCAACAGTCTTGGTGTGTTCGGACCATGATAGTTTGTTGGTGATGAGGACACCAAGGAACTTGAAGCTCTCAACCTTCTCCACTGCAGCCCCGTCGATGAGAATGGGGGCGTGCTCGGTCCTCCTCCTGTAGTTCACAATCATCTCCTTTGTCTTGATCATATTGAGGGAGAGGTTGTTATGCTGGCACCACACAGCCAGGTTTCTGACCTTCTCCCTATAGGCAGTCCAATCGTTGTCGGTGATCAGGCCTACCACAGTTGTGTCGTCGGCAAACTTAATGGTATTGGAGTCGTGCCTGGCCATGCAGTCACGAGTGAATAGGGAGTACTGGAGGGGACCGAGCACACACCCCTGAGGGGCCCCTGTGTTGAGGATCAGCATGGCAGATGTGTTGTTACCTACGCTTACCACCTGGGGGTGGCCAGTCAGGAAGTCCAGGATCCAGTTGCAGAGGGAGGTGTTTAGTTCCAGGGTCCTTTAGTGATGAGCTTTGAGGGTACTATGGTGCTGAACACAGAGCTGTAGTCAATGAATAGCATTCTCACTTAGGTGTTCCTTTTGTCCAGGTGGGAAAGGGCAGTCTGGTGTGAAATACAGATTCCATCTGTGGACCTGTTGGGCAGTATGCAAATTGAAGTGGGCCTAGGTTTTCTGGGATAATGGTGTTGATGTGATTTCCTGCCACCTGCAGTTATGGACTGTTTGCTTACAAATAATTAATTGACTGATCCCTCCTGATGACCCATATGGAATAATGTGATCCTTCCTTAACCCACAGGAAATCCCAGTTGACTACTTCAAAAATGGTTAAAGTCCTCAATGACGCTACCCATGCTGAAACAAGCGTTTGGCACTCAGTCATCTGACATGCGCTGGCTGGCCACCGTACTTCCCATATCAGAGACATGGCTGTGATTGTATGCTGTCAGAGTATATACACACACACACCACAAAAATGACTAATTATGCAGTGTTGCGCAAGTACAAAATAAATGACCATCTTTAGACAGAGGGTGTTTTCACACTTTATTTAACTAGGCAAGTCAGTTAAGAAAACATTCTTATTTACAATGAGCCTAGGAACAGTGGGTTAACTGCCTTGTTCAGTGGCAGAATGACCGTTTTTTTTTTTACCTTGTCAGCTCAGGGATTCGGTGCCGCCCCACTCGGTCTCTTTCACACAACTTTTGTGAACTCGGAACCCGGTTCGCTGATTTTTTTGTGCAGTGTGAACACGCCAAGGGAACCCATCAAAAGAGCCCCCGAAACGAACTCGAGAGATGGTCCGAGTTCGGTTCACTTACGGCAATGCGAATACAAAGTCCCCCAGGTTCGCTTATCATTATTCCCGCACGAGACTGCTACAGCAACGTTTCCCTGCCATAACTCACATTGGTGCCACAAAGGGGAGATGTAAAGGTTCACGCAACAAACGTGTGCTGTTTTTGCATATTCATTTGCGATTGTCAATAATGCAGAGAAAAGCCTATAGATCACATATTGCAAATAGAGCTTCATAAGCTGTTTATTCGATTGTGGGGTTTGATTAGTGTAAGGAGACAACATATTTAGGGAGTACCGCAACAGTGTACAAAATCAATTACAGCTCTTAAAGGGAGCAGTAACCTACATCGGGTGTACACTTTAATTACAGCATTATTTAATCGAGTTATTTTCTGCTATTTCTTCTGTTACCAATCATATTCACATGCTAATAGTATCTCATAACATTCATACATTTTAGTTATTTAGCAGACGCTCTTTTCAAGAGCGACTTACAATTTCTCAGTTCATCTTAAGATCGCTCCGTGAAACAACAAGCCATCACAATCGTATCAAGTACATTTTCCCTCAAAGTATTCATCACTAAAGTCAGTGCAAGCGGGAAAAAAAGTGTTCCTTTAGGTCTCATCTCTTAATTAAATGCAATCTATTAGCTTCCAAAATGTAAGCAGGTATATCAAGGTACATCATTCCATCAAGGTCTGATGGAATGGCTTGTCCTGCACTTCGCAAAAACCCAGAGTGCATTGAGTGAATGTTGGAAAAAATACAATTGGTTCCTTTCTAAACATAGCGATGTGAATGCAAAGATGACTCGGACCACTAAATATTTGAATTGAACTGGCAAAATAATTGAGTCCTCATTCAAAGGCAAGGGCAGCGTGAATACAAAGATAACGGAGTAATTTTGCTCTTTTCTTTTTACCCCAGATTTCATTTAAAAAATGACTGAGATCTGTTATTTTAAAGAGGACTGATACAACTGGAAACAAAATCACTAGAACCATGTTGCAACAACTCTAGCTACTATTTTTAGCTGGAGAGCAAGCACTTAGACAACAAACATATCAAATTAGCTGATAGAAGACAGCTAAAGTTACCTGACTCCATTGTGCTTGGTCAGCTTGGGTCGATAGCATGGCTGTTTCTCGTTAAAGTAGCGTCCAGCAAAGACACCAGACAACATAAACACAAACAACAACAGTGCTCGAGCCATGTTGGAAAAGATCAGTCATATGACTTCCTAGGAACTTTTATTTTTATGGTTTCACCCGAGGGTCAACCTGAACAGGGCGCAGGCGCAGCGCAGACTGTCAAAAGTATTAGACTTCCCTGTCATTGATTACCTGTTTTACAGACAGGACGATATGATTCTCACTGCGCAGTTCGACCTGTGCATAACCACATAGCAAATTTCATCCCATGATTAGTGACTCGCTACATACAGTATAACAGGAAAAGCTGAATTGATTTTGTTTTAGACGTTGCACCTTCTAATTAATTAATAAACCAACCAACTGAACCCACTGCTGCCCTTTAAAGCAAGAATCTTTAGCTGCTACGTCCGTTTGTGGACTTAAAGATATATACCCATTGATAAACCCAAACATAAAAGCTTGTTTTACTCCAATGTGTGTAAACAATTTAAACAAACACTATTGATAGCCTCAAAACATAGTTAAAGCTACAATATGTTACTTTTTGGGCGACCAGACAAAATTCATATAGAAATGTGAGTTACAAATCTTTCATTCTCATTGAAAGCAAGTCTAAGAAGCAGTAGACCTGTTGTATGTGTGTTATTTTTATGCTTTCCAGTCTCTCTTACTTTCATTTTGTTCACCAGCTTCAAACAGTTGAAAATACAATATTTTGGGATATGGAAAATATATTTCACAGCGGCTTAGATGGTATAATGATTCTCTACATCAGTGATCATCAACAAGATTCAGCTGGGGGGCCGGAACATAATTACAAATAAAACTTGTAGACTGCAAATTGACTGCAAGAAGCCCAAAACAGATGTTTGACAAAACAATCATTTCAAAGCTAGCTTACGTTTGTATACGATCACGTCTCTATTATGCGTAGAAACACTTGTAACAGATTTCTTAAATTAATATCACTTGGAACTAATTCCCTGGTGTTATTACAGTCTTATGTCCAACAATGAAAATTCAAAAAGAAAAACATTATTTTTTGGGGCTCAAAAGACTTGGGGGGGGCACATAAAACCACCGCAGGCCAAATTCGGCCCATGGGCCGCCAGTTGGGGAACTCTGCTATACACCATGACTGCTTGTCTTGTCACAAACTGAAATTAGGCTAACTTTTAGACTGTTTAGCAACCAGGAAATGGCAGAGCGATTTCTGCATAGTGCATCTTGAAAACTATAATTTTTATATCATGGATGCATGGTCAGTCCTTGCATCTATAGGTTTTATGAATTTGAGAGTGGTTGGAGAGGTTTACAGCCGCTGTTCCGCTATGGGGACAACAAGTCACATTGTTAGGGAGGAGACAAGCATCTTGACATTATATCCAGTATCTCTGGAGTTAATACATTTCTACAGGCCCCAACCCTCAGGTTATAACCAATCCCATGGCTATTGTTTGCTAAAATAGCTTGAGCTATCTTTGTTGTGAGAAGTGCTGCATCACTGCAGTCTATTCCATTTCTGTCATTGTCTACCTCAACCATGGGAACATTTGGGTCCTCCTCATCTTCAATTGTGAAGCACTGCTGTTGCAATTCTGACAATGCAGAATGTTCTTGGTTAAAAGTGCAATGTGTTTGAGACACTGGAAACGGCTTCAACACACCAAACATGAGCTTCACAACACCTCTGACGTGGATATGAGCTTGGTTGTACCATTGTTGCTCAGGTCTTATTGCATGAACAGAGGGGGGGGGGGACAAGAAGTTGGTCTATGCATACCCACTGTCACCAAGTATGATTTCACTATGTTGTCCTCCTTCAAGCTGAGCGTACAAAGAGGAGTTTTTGAAAATTCTTGAATCATGAATTGTACCTTTCCAGGGTGCAACAATGTTGGAAAACTGCAAATTGGGAGTGTACACACACTTTGCACATTTGAGAACCATTTTTTACAATTCCTGTACTCCTCAGCATATGCTGTAGTAGAGGGATACTTAATGGGATTATGACATCCATCTATACAGCCAATAACTCCAGGCAAATTCCCATATTCATAAAACTCTACCTTGTAGTTGGTGTGGTCTGCAGAGAACTTGACGTAATTGTCTTTCAGTTCACATATAGCAGTGCAGACTGGACTAATCTGCATGCAGTCAGTTCACTTACATCACACAAATCTCTTGTTTCACGATGAAGGTTTCAGATGCCAAAAACCTCAGTATTTGTAGGGAAGGAGGAATGGGCCTTCCCTAAAGAGTCAGATGAAAGCCTTGCCTCAAGCAAACAAATGATCTCAGCTGCATTTACTTTGTACATACAGAAACGGTAATGGAAAATGTATTTAATCTAACTCATTCAGTGGGTTGCTCCTGTCGATAACCCCCCTTCTGTCCGTCCTTGGTGGTGCTCTTTGATCATTGAATGTCCAGGTAATCCATTTCCCTCCATTGCCAAGGTCAACCCAGTGGCCACTATACATTCATCTGAAGTTGAACCTGCCACTAGCCTTCCAATCTAAACTAGGGCATATCTGAGAAATGCCATTTCAGTCAATTGAGTTTAAAAAGTGCAAATTGAATATAAGATTAGGTTTAATAGGCCCGCAAAACTGTCCATTATGTTGGGGCTTTAGGCCTAACTACATGGTCTGTAACCTGATTTGATGTGTGCATAAATGTGAGAAGTAAGTCTATGCGACCAGGTGTTGAATGCAAATACCCAGGAGACAGCAACTTTACCTTAGCTCCAGGGATAGCTTAGTCATGAGTGCCATAGTTGGCCAATCCAAGCAGATTAGCGTTGGTTCAAAGTGGTAACCCAAATTAAATATATACAACAATAAAACTAGAGAAAAGCATAAACTATAGGTTAACTAACAAAAACCCACAAACACTGGCAGGCCAAGAAGCCTCTGGTCACAGAATGCCAATCATCCAGATTACTCACACCTGTCAATTTATCCAGGATTCCTGGCAAAGAAGAGCCCTTCACCCAGTTGGTGCTGCCACCTGGGGATGGAGTATGGCAGAAGTGTATCTTGGTAATATGTTGCCTGGCTGGTAACACTGAACTCCCCCCCCCCCCCCCCATATATCGCAAGACCTGCATCAATAGTTTATGGTTTGCTTGCTTACTATACATTTGTTACAGGCAAGTTTGTCAACATTGTATTTTATGCAGTTATCATTTTACAAGGAATAAGATAAAGCAGATAACATTACTCCAAAAGATCTCTTTATTATTCACAAGTTATTCCCAATGTCCATAAAGACAAGTTTGGCAACAGTGGATAAGCTATGGCTGCAAACCAAAATATGTGTTTGCCTAGCGAATTTACTCAAGACACACATTGAACGAAAAAGGAAACCATCACTTAGCTCACAGGATCGCTTGGATCACATACCTCATTCAGTTATTTTAACAGTCAATTTCAGACTATTTTGATTTCATTTTCAGAAATTGTGATAATGCTCTTGTAATATATTCAAGGACAGCAAAACCTTTAAGTCTACAACATGCTATAAACATTTGCACATTCATAATTCCTCACAATTCTTTGTGGGACAAATAATCAAAAGACAGTCAATGAAATACAACACAAACAAATCTGAGAGAAATTCTAGCCACCTGCTCTTTTTCCCCACATTTTGTTCACTGCATCGTGAAGAAGTAGACTAAGAATTGACGATTGGAAATGCTTTCTAGGTGAACAGTGCATGTCAGTGTAAAGAGGGGAGGTGTGTGGGTCTGGAGTTCGTGAGGCAGAGGAGTCTAGAGGTGGCTGTTTAGAGGTTTTACACCAGTCTGCGTCTTTTGCTGTCGCGCACCATCGGGTCCCCGGATGCAGCATTCATTCTGGCCGCCCCCAGAGGAGAAACCTGGTTGAGCATAGGGTCGTCGGAAGCCTGGCCGAACAGAGCCATGAGCAGAGCCACGCCGAAGCCAGTAGCACGCTCCCCCTGCAGAGAGGAAGGAAGAGAATGATAGAACAGGTTACAACAGGTTACACCATGACTCAAATATATTTTTGTTCCCAGCCCCCTTCCATTAGCTCTTACACATTTGTTTTTTCACCGATCTGCAAGCACTAGATAGATAATGTATACAGAGGATGATCATTTTGTTGCCCATTTGTTTGAGCTAGGCTGAAGCAGGTTAGAGCACACTTCTTTTGAAGAGTGTTAGAGTCTGTCAAGATAAGCAGTGGCTGAAATGGATTTAATAGATGTCTATACTTCCAAAATATTTCATTAGAAGGGGTTTCCTGGACACATTACGCCTAATCCTGAACTAAAAAGCATTTTCAGTGGGGATTCCTCCATTAAGTTAGCTTTTTAGTCCATGACTAGGCTTAAATCGGTGTCCAGGAAAACACCCCCACTAAACCCAAATATCCAGTCACTCACAGCATGGACGGGGGAGGCTATGTCCACATGGACCCAGACCCCAGGCCAGTCGAAGCCCAGGTGAGAGCCGATGAAGAGGCCGGCACAGGAGCTCGTAGCATTCTCCCGGTCCTTTCACACACACAGAAAAGGGATACCTTTACATTTCAGTCATTCAGCAGATGCTCTTATCCAGAAAATATATAATAGGGTGAAGGAAAATGAACAACAATCATGATAGGCTGTAGAAGCATCAACTCTTTGTACGGAGCTACTTGATCGTACTCCGATCTAAGATTAGGACCTGGTAGACTGGGCATACAGCAGAGAGAAGAGTAGTAGTGCCACTCACAGCCACAGAGTTCTTCATGTCTGCCACGGCTGAGGTGAACTCACTGAAGTGCAGCTCTGGGCAGTAGACCAGTGGGTGAGCCAGGTCTCCGCTGCTGCGGCCTGCACTCACACATGCCATCTCCCACTGCTCACTGTTGGTCATCACAGCACAATGGTACTTCCCTGTGGAGATCCCCTAGGAAAGAGACAAATTAAACCATTGTTTGAAACATATACTTATGTAGTCATTTGTTATACAGGAACTATGGTAATGAACTAAAGTGAAAGGTGGTAATAAGAAGTTCAATTATGTATGTATTGAGTACAAATTCACCTAACGCTTATGATGGGCAGCAACAAAAACCAGCCTTGTTTTTGTGCATCAGACCTCACTAACATTTCACTAGCGAACTACTTCACTGGGTAGCCAAAATAATACTCTGTGGTGCATGTGACTTTCAGAATGAGCTCATCAGTGCATCATGAGGGTTACCACATGATGTGGCTTTATCAGTCAGCACAAGCTGTGTTTGAGTTAGAACAACTGTTAAGGAAATATTTAGGCCTAATGATTTTTTTTGACACAAAATCCATTTGTGTGAGACAACCTTGATACGTTGTTTTGAGTTCCTCAGAGAATGTGGTGAGTTTTAGCTGTAGCCCACAAAAATTTAAGTTAGGGCAAAGATCAGCAAAATTAAAAAACTTACTGGGTATAATTATCTGTCACAAGCCCTGTTGACCCTTGCACATGTTCATTTCAGCCTATATATGGTGTGTGTTGTTGCCAAAGATGCAGTGCTGTGGCCATAGAAGAGCCTGCCAGTCACACACCTGTGCCCCTGTCAGGGTGGCCATATCCAGGATGATGTCAGCAGAGAGGTCCTTGCTGGCATACACCACACCATCAGACAGCACCAGCCTGCCCTCGGCATCAGTGTTGTTGATCTCCACGGTCCTTCATCAGAAAGGCAGCAAAAAGAGAACAAAAAACACTATTCATACCACAAACTAAGCCAGCAGCGTAATAATGGATCCTTGGTCAAATATCAGCCAATTGTGTCTTTCCCACACAAAGCCCATCAGAAGGAAAAACCCTACTTTCCTCCATCAGGTTGCCATTGTATTAGCCTGTTTCCCATTACTTTGCCTAACTGGTTTAAATTAATCCTACATTTAGGAGGGTACTCACTTTCCAGAGTAGAGTGTGTGGATGTCATCTGGCCGTGTTGCAGCGGGTCCGACTGCATTCTCTGCCAGGCAGAATACGGCATGGAGATTGTCTTTGAAGCCCTAAAAAAAAGACATGCATTTCAAAAAAGGTCTATACACAACTTTTCAAACACTCAATACAATCCCATAGGGTGTCTCCAAACAGGACCGAATGTTGCAAAATAAGAGGTTGATTTGAAAGATTAACCAGGGGTAGTAGGTAGATCTCACCTGTTTGACAGTAGCTTTGAAAGCTCCTAAAATGGCTGCTGCCCCACCACAGTCTCTCTTCATCCCAGGCATGTTGGTCTTGATGTGGGGGAAAAAAGAACATTCATCCTTCACAACATTGTAACTGAATACTTATTTCGCTGGCTACTGTTAAATATCCATTTAATTATACAAAAGACAGAATGATCACATCATGGATCTGTTCCAAATGGTGCCCCATTCCCTTTATAGTACACCACTTTAGACAAGGGCCCATAGGGCTCTGTTCAAAAGTACTGCACTATAGAGAACATGGTGCTATTTGGGATGCAGCTAAACTGACAAGCCTCATGCTTGCCTTTACCTTTCCCTTGATGCTGAGGCCTCCAGTGTCATATACAATTCCCTTGCCCACCCATGCAATAGTCTGGGTGGCGCCATCTGGTTTGTGGCTCAGGACTGCCAGAGCAGGGGGGTTCACCGCTGCCTTGCCCACTCCATAGATGCCTGAGGGCCCAAACAGTCCAGAGTAATTGAGTTGATAACCACAAACTAATATTGAGTTATCAGGGAAAACAACCATGAGTGAATCTACATCCCAAGACAACTCAAACTAAAATACAAGCTTTATTCCAATGTGGGAAAACTAATTTGACATTCCTTTTGGCCTAAATCTTTTGGGTCCCATTTATTAGCTAGTTTACTGAGAAAGTAAATCATCAGAATAGAAACATTGCACATTCAAAGACAGAGAGGAGAACCAACCCCCAAAAAACTCCAAAAGGGAAGTGGAAGAAAGCGTGTGGTCATCATATATGCGAGCTGATACACATGATTAAAAAACATTTTTCTAACTGGCCCACACAGTTTGTGTGATGGGAAGCAAAGCACCAAAAATATTTGAGTCCCAATTAGAGTATGAGAGCAGTGTTGCTTTGGCGTACCAAATTCTTTCCAACAGTTCCTCTAAAATACAATCCTCACTCACAGGATAAACTGAGTCCATATTCGCTCCATTCCTTAAAATCACCATTTAACCAACACCCATCTATTTTTGTGACTACTTGGTTTTGAAGTATTGAAAACAAACCATATGATATTATAAACCATATTTTTATATAAAGTATTTTAATAAACATGAAAAGGCGACTAAAAGCATTCACAATTTCAAATAGGCGAGGTGTCGCATTAAACTGCATATAAACACTTTAAATAGGTCAGGAACCAGATGGGTAGCCTAAATGCATTTAGGCTATATTCAAGGCTATAGCCTACAAATAAATAAATAGTGAAGCATTTGCGAGTGTCGACACACTAGGCTGGCAGGAACATTAAGCACTCAGCATTTAAACATTTTGTTGTATTAAGTCATTGTACTCTATAAATTGTGCATATAGGCTGTGACTTAATTATAATTAAAATCTAATGAATTATTAGTGCCTTTGAATTCACTTTTAGAAACAAGAGATTGGCCAGAGTGTGGCTTCAGGCTCGTGTGATGGTGCCTGCAGAGCAGGCCAGCAGCAGAGAATAACCTCTCTGCGCTTGCAGAGCAACTGGGGATGCTAAACACCCTTCGGCCCACTCTTGCCAGGGAGGCAGTATTGCAGTGTTGTTTTTGTATTTTTCTATAGGTAGGCCTGACATTTTGTATAACCCTATCAAAACAGAAAGCTCATTTAAAGAAGTAACATGTCAGGCCTATTGGGCCAAAATCAATGATAGCCTATTGTATAGACAGAATGAAAATTAAGAGATCAGATTTATTGTTTATAAATACTTTTCTACAATGCCAGTTAGCTACCCACCTCAATCCTTTCTTTTAGCATGTGCACGAAGTAGACCATCATGCTTTCGGGATACGGGTCTTTTCAGATTCCACGATGACTAGTTGTGGACACTACAACACACTCCCTCTCTTGCTCTTGGCCCTCCTCAGCTTTGTAAGTCACCTTGATTCTGCACCGGTGTGTTTACTCAGTTCATTAAAATATTTAGCAAACTCACATAATCTGGTCCAAAACATAGAAGCATAACACATAGCCAAGACCCTCCTGTCCTGATACACTACCTCCAAATCCTTTCTGTTTCAGTTCCTCTCCTCGAATGATAACAGGAGAAATGCCCAGTTCAGTTCCCACTGCCTTAATCTCCTGAAGACAAAAAGGCATACCCAGTCACGAAAAAGTACATTTTGTTTAATTAAGTTGTTTTAAGAAGTCACTGTCGAGTGTGCTATTGCTTTATGGAAGCGTCCCAAATGGCACCCTAAACCCGATAGTGCACTACTTTGAGCAAAGCCCACAGGGATAAAAAGCAGTGCCCTATGTTGGGAATGGGGTGCCATTTGTGATGCAGCCGATAACTACATTACGATATCACTTGCCTCCAAGAAGTGATCAGTATTCATCTCATTGCACGGTGTGTCCACAATCCGTGCTGCCAGTCTCACTCCATCAGCAGCATTGGCAAGACACTGGCAAGAGCCAAAGCATAAATTAAGTTCATTTTTGTCATTTAGCAGATGCTCCTATCCAGAGAGAATTACAACCATGCAAACATGTACTCTGGATTTACATTTATGCACCTCAATCTACACACAATACCCCATAATGACAAAAAAAAAAAAACAGGTTCAGAATTTTTTGCAAATGTATTACAAATAAAACATCACATCTACATTAGTACTCAGACTCTTTACTTAGTACTTTATAATTGCTGCCAAAGTTGCTTCAACAGCCTCAAGTCTTCTTGGGTATGACGCTACAAGCTTAGCACACCTATATTTGAGGAGTTAACCCCATTCTTCTCTGCAGATCCTCTCAAGCCCGGTCAGGTTTGATGGGAGTGTTATTGCACAGCTATTTTCAGGTCTCCCCAGAGATGTTTGATCGGGTTCAAGTCCGGGCTCTGGCTGGGCCACTCAAGGACATTCAGAGACTTATCCCAAAGACACTCTTGAATTGTCTTGGCTGTGTGTTTAGGGTCGTTATCCTGTTGGAAGGTGAACCTTCACCCAGTCTGAGGTCCTGAGTGCTCTGGAGAAGGTTGGCATCAAGGATCTCTGTTTACTTTGCTCCATTCATCTTCCCTCAAACCTGATGAATCTCCCAGTCCCTGCCACTGAAAAACATCCCCACAGCATGATGCTGCCACCACCATACTTTGGATGGTGCCAGGTTTCCTCCAGACGTGATGCTTGGCATTCAGGCCAAAGTGTTCAATCTTGATTATCAGACCAGAGAATCTTGTTTCTCATGGTCAGACTCCTTTAGGTGCATTTTGGAAAACTCCAAGCGGGCTGTCATGTGCCTTTTACTGAGGAGTGGCTTCTGTCTGGCCACTCTACCATAAAGGCCTGATTGGTGGTGTGCTGCAGAGATGGTTGTCCTTCTGGAAAGTTCTCCCATCTCCAGAGGAACTCTGGTGCTCTGTCATAGTGATCATCGGGTTCTCGGTCACCTCCCTGACCAATCCCTTTTCCCTCGATTGCCCAATTTGTCCGCGTGGCCAGCTCTAGGAAGAGTTTGTGGTTCCAAACTTGTTCCATTTAAGAAAGTAGGCCACTGTGCTCTTGGGGGCCTTCAATGCTGCAGACATTTTTTGGTACCCTTCCCCAGATCTGTGCCACAACACAATCCTGTCTTCGAGCTCTACGGACAATTCCTTCGACCCCACGGCTTGTTTTTTTGCTCTGACTTGCACTGTCAACTGTGGGACCTTATATAGACAGGTATGTGCCTTTCCAAATCATGTCCAATCAATTGAATTTACCACAGGTGCACTCCAAGTTGATGATTAACAGAAAGAGGATGCACCTGAGCTCAATTTCAAGTCTCATATCAAAAGGGTCTGCAAACTTAAATACGGTATGTTTTTTATTTTTAAGAAATTTGCAAAAATGTCTAAAAACCTGTTTTTGCTTCGTCAATATGGGGTAACGTGTGTAGACTGATGGAAAAAAACATGTACAGTGGGGCAAAAAAGTATTTAGTCAGCCACCAATTGTGCAAATTCTCCCACTTAAAAAGATGAGGCCTGTAATTTTCATCATAGGTACACTTCAACTATGACAGACAAAATGAGAAACATTTTTCCAGAAAATCACATCGTAGGATTTTTAATGAATTTATTTGCAAATTATGGTGCAAACACAGCTCAATTTGATCTCAAAAAACAATCTTGCGACTGCATGAGTGAAAGACCGCTCGTGCCTGTCAACGCTGGCCTACAATAATTAAACTCCGATGTGCACTACAGAGATTGGGATGAGCAAAACATTGCATCCGGAGGACACCGATTCAATTCTGATCGGAGTAGCGTAATTGTTTGCTAGTTATTTTTTTAAATCTATAACCTGCTTGGCCAAAAAATGTTTTACTTGCCACAGCACTGTAGTGGTTTTAACGGAAATAACCTATAATGTTTTTTCAGCTCAGATTTAATCAAGAGGCATAGCCTATAGGCCAGGTGGTTTTTATATTTTGTTATGTATTCATTCAGGTTCACAGTGCAGACCGAACAGAGGTGCCCATACTAAACGGTTTGGTAGGAATACTTGTGCAGTACATCATAAAAGCACTCCATATAGATCTTGTAGTCAGTTTGATCAGTCATTTACAAAACCAGTGGTTGGCAGCAACAACAGTGGCTGATGTAGGTCCACAATGGCTCTGGCAATGACTAGTATAGAAGTTAGAGGTACCTGCAGTATAGTGGGGTCCAGTGGTCCGTTGTCTTGGCCCACAGTGATGAACTCCACAGTGACTTCTTTCTTCTCGGTCCTGCGGGAGGAGGCAGAACGACGGGAGAATATGGGGAAAGCCCGGGCGATGGCACAGGCTGAGGCAAACACATCAGACCGCTCACACACCACCTGGACAGACAGGAACAAACATACTTTCACTGTCTGATAACAAATTTGTAATAACAGTCAACCTAAAATGATCAATAAATGCAGTGTGTCAATCACAAAAAAAGTAAAAGTAAAAAATAAAAAAAAAAAGTAAAATCAAAAGAATACCGCATAGGCCTACTTTAAATATTCAACCACATGTAGGCCTAACCTATATTTGTTTGAGACTTCGGACAGCTGTAGGGGCCCATCTATGGCTTAACGATCACATTATCACTAAGGATGAATAATAAATGTCTGGTGTCTGACGCGTAATGGCAGATAAGGTCAGCATCACCCTAAACTCCACGGGCATGTTTCCCACCACAGATTAAGCCTAGTCCTGGACTAAAAACTATTCTCAATGGACAACTTCCACTGAAAGTGCATTTAAATCCAGGACTAGGTTTAATGTGTTTGGGAAACCGGCCCCGTATAGCTCAGAATTAGTCTTTAATCCCAGTGCAGTGAACTGACTGACCAGGATGCAGCGGCTTGTCCCTCCAGGCAGACTTCACAATGAATTCAGCTTCATCATCAGTAATAAAGACTTGAGCACACTTTGAAATCTATTCAGAATTTAACATGAAATGGGTCACATATCTTTCCAAAAAACAGGACCATTCTTCATAAGAAACTGTAGTGTTGATTTTGTAGAGGAATCGGCAAAGTCATTTCTGAGTGCAAAAGCTGACTGACCAGGATGCAGCGGCTTGTCCCTCCAGGCAGGCAGGTACGGACCAGACGGGAAAGGAAGTGGGCAGAGGAAGGGCTGTTGTGTCTGCTAACCCGTGAGGGCAGGGCTGCCACAGCTGCATGGCTCAAGTACAGAGGGCAGCTGTCAGTAGGGTTAGGGTTCAGAGCAGTGAGAGCAGCCTGCCAGACCTGGATAAAAAAATAAAGTTTTCATTTTGTTAGCAAATTATTGTCACTGTCAGTGCTATATTATGATGATCACATAAGCGCTGGCATCGATTCTGATGGGCACTGAATACAGTCAGACTTGTGAAAGCATGACATAAGTTGCCTGACAATGTGGTAAATTGTTGAACAATTTACCTGCAAGTTGCACACACTGTGCTGTCAAACAGTGATCAGATATTAGCAAAGCAGAAGACCAAATAGTGATCAAAAGCTGCGTTTACACAGGCAGCCAAATTCTAATCCTTTCCCCCAATTAATGGCAAAAGCTCTGATTGGTCTAAAGACTAATAGTGGAAAAGATCAGAATTGGTCTGACTCCACATGCAGCTGGCTGGACCAAACATAAAGTAGTCACGAGGAGCAATAGTTAGGTTATTCGGGCACATGCAACTTGAAACATAATTTAACTAGCTAATCCAGTAAAACTGACTTTCCTTCAGGCTGGCTTCTTCAAGTAAAATGGGGCAGGGGGGACGTAAATGAGAATGTCTTGAAATTAAGAATAAAAGGCCAATAAAATATTGTCAGGGATCAAGTAACGAGTCAATGTGGTTGGAGAATGGAGATGGCATGTTAAAAGCTAAGCTAGCATGACTTGATTTGTGATAGCTAATTTAGCTAGCAAGCATTTAGCTAACTTTGTTAGCATTGTCAGATTCAAGCCAAGGAACTATGCATGGCCCATTGGAACTATTTCACAGAATACCAAGAGTAAAATTAAGCATGTTTCATATTATAATTACTAGTTAGCTAACTTACTAACTAGATTTTTTTTACTGACACTATCCAGCTTGCAATGTCAGCGCCAGTTGACAAGTGAGTGCTTGCCGGGGAGCTCTAGCACGAGCAGCCCCGACTTTTTATTTCCTCACCTTTTCGCTGACAGCTGGCTGCAATTTCCCCTTGACCTGGGTCCAGTTTGTTTGGGCCAAGTTATTCAGTTGACCGACAATCAGGACAGGGCGATTTTGAGGCTCCGAATCTCCAGCAGAAGCCTTGAACTCGAGCACCACGTTCGCCATCTTTGGACAAACCGATGGATTGATGCCCTTTGCACTTTATCGCACATCCTGCTTTTCAAAGAGCTGTGTCACTGCTGAGGTTGAATGGGAAGTCAGCACTAGCACGGATCTTGAATAGGATTGGATTTTTCTGTTCAGTAGTTGTACATAGTGTGTGAGAAATATATTTTTAAACCAGTAAGTTTTGTTCATTTTCCCCGTAAAATCAAAGTGGAAAAGACTATCCAATCTTACTTATGCATAATGTTTTCTTGGTAAGCAGCTATATCTCAAACTGCGGATACGAACCAATGCAATGCACGTGTATTATTTCTTTAAACCACAATCGTAAAACAAAACTAAAAACATAAGAATAACATAAGCCATAATATACCATTAGGACGAAGGTGTTTCCCCACCCAAAGAAAACATCCAGACATGAGCAATTATGATTTATAATTGAAGTGTGTATAAATCTCTCTTTCTATATATATATATATATATATATATAGTGCCTTGCGAAAGTATTCGGCCCCCTTGAACTTTGCGACCTTTTGCCACATTTCAGGCTTCAAACATAAAGATATAAAACTGTATTTTTTTGTGAAGAATCAACAAGTGGGACACAATCATGAAGTGGAACAACATTTATTAGATATTTCAAACTTTTTTAACAAATCAAAAACTGAAAAATTGGGCGTACAAAATTACTCAGCCCCCTTAAATTAATACTTTGTAGCGCCACCTTTTGCTGCGATTACAGCTGTAAATCGCTTGGGGTATGTCTCTTATCAGTTTTGCACATCGAGAGACTGAATTTTTTCCCCATTCCTCCTTGCTACACAGCGCGAGTTCAGTGAGGTTGGATGGAGAGCATTTGTGAACAGCAGTTTTCAGTTCTTTCCACAGATTCTCGATTGGATTCAGGTCTGGACTTTGACTTGGCCATTCTAACACCTGGATATGTTTATTTTTGAACCATTCCATTGTAGATTTTGCTTTATGTTTTGGATCATTGTCTTGTTGGAAGACAAATCTCCGTCCCAGTCTCAGGTGTTTTGCAGACTCCATCAGGTTTTCTTCCAGAATGGTCCTCTATTTGGCTCCATCCATCTTCCCATCAATTTTAACCATCTTCCCTGTCCCTGCTGAAGAAAAGCAGGCCCAAACCATGATGCTGCCACCACCATGTTTGACAGTGGGGATGGTGTGTTCAGCTGTGTTGCTTTTACGCCAAACATAACGTTTTGCATAGTTGCCAAAAAGTTCAATTTTGGTTTCATCTGACCAGAGCACCTTCTTCCACATGTTTGGTGTGTCTCCCAGGTGGCTTGTGGCAAACTTTAAACAACACTTTTTATGGATATCTTTAAGAAATGGCTTTCTTGCCACTCTTCCATAAAGGCCAGATTTGTGCAATATACGACTGATTGCTGTCCTATGGACAGAGTCTCCCACCTCCGCTGTAGATCTCTGCAGTTCATCCAGAGTGATCATGGGCTTCTTGGCTGCATCTCTGATCAGTCTTCTCCTTGTATGAGCTGAAAGTTTAGAGGGACGGCCAGGTCTTGGTAGATTTGCAGTGGTCTGATACTCCTCCATTTCAATATTATCGCTTGCACAGTGCTCCTTGGGATGTTTAAAGCTTGGGAAATCTTTTTGTATCCAAATCCGGCTTTAAACTTCTTCACAACAGTATCTCGGACCTGCCTGGTGTGTTCCTTGTTCTTCATGATGCTCTCTGCGCTTTTAACGGACCTCTGAGACTATCACAGTGCAGGTGCATTTATACGGAGACTTGATTACACACAGGTGGATTGTATTTATCATCATTAGTCATTTAGGTCAACATTGGATCATTCAGAGATCCTCACTGAACTTCTGCAGAGAGTTTGCTGCACTGAAAGTAAAGGGGCTGAATAATTTTGCACGCCCAATTTTTCAGTTTTCAGTTACTGTTTTCTATCTTTATGTTTGAAGCCTGAAATGTGGCAAAAGGTCGCAAAGTTCATGGGGGCCGAATACTTTCGCAAGGCACTGTATATAACTGGACTTGGGCAATGTTTTGGAAATAGCTAATTCTGTCCAAGACATCCCAAATCCCAAATTGTACCCTATTCCCTGGCTATTGGTCCTGGTCAAAAGTAGTACACTATTTAGTGAATAGGGTGCCATTTGGGACTTCACAATGAATTCAGCTTCATCATCAGTAATAAAGACTTGAGCACACTTTGAAATCTATTCATAATTTAACATGAAATGGGTCACATATCTTTCCAAAAAACAGGACCATTCTTCATAAGAAACTGTAGTGTTGATTTTGTAGAGGAATCGGCAAAGTAATTTCTGAGTGCAAAAGCTTGCAACACATCGTTCATTCCAACACAGGCCACCACAGACACAATTTAGGCTATTCAATACATCTTTGCCATATTAGACAAAATCCTTTGACCTTTTATAGAATTTAAATTAAAAAATAAATAATTTCATAATATACAGCAGACAGTAGTTTGACAGACATGAAACCAATCATCAGTCTTTCGATGTGCAAACTGTGAGAGGTATAAAAGACCAAATAAACTCAACTGATGTATCAGTGATACCGAACAATAGAAAGGGTCGTAAAACAAGAGAAAGCAGTCATGTGATCTAAATGTGCACCATCATGAACGACACTGCTGTTGGTACAGAGACATTCATTTAGGATGGTCTAAATCCAAACGGAACTATTGGTATTCAACCAGTTTCAGCCACTGAGTCACAAAAACCATTGTAATTTCTCCCTCTTTGAAAAAAGAAACATGAAAAAGCAGAAAACGAAACAAATGCTCAACAAATGAAGTGTATGCAATGACCAGGGTCCGTAAAAGCAATACCACGAGACAAAATGTTCCTCGTTCATAGACATTCAGTATTCATCTGTGCAGTAGCTTAATTGTAGGAATTCTTCTCTTGGAATAACATACATGGAAGAGCAGAGCTTACAACTATAGCTTACACTAAAACTGGACAGATGATGCTAATTCTCACAAGAAAACCACTTATTTTCTCCAAAACCAAGCAAATTATATGGCCATGACAATTAATCAGTAGTCGACCACAAGGGAATTGAATATGTTTTTTCTGTGTTTCTTTGTAGCAGTACCATGACACATGGATATGGTCATGTTCAAGAGGGTATTGGAGCAGACAGTGGGTGTGTGCAGGCATGTTCCAAAGTTAAATAGGAACTCTCCCTGGCTGTCTTCTCTTAGGAATCATGCATTCAACATCTTCATGAGTCATACAATGATTGATGAAGAATGATTCTTCAGATGTTGATTGAAAAGTTGGACAGGTAATCAACATCATTTGAAGTACAGATAAGACCCTCATACAAGCACACACAACATACCAAAAGCAAAGGAATGCATCACTAGAACTTGGTCCCAAATAGAATAAGTATTAGAACGACAACTATAACAGTAAGGATTAAAATGACCAGCATCTTTCGGTTTTTCTTCTGATACTGTTCAGCCTGCAAGAAAACAGAGAAAATGTTATAATTAAGTTTGTGGGCAAAATGACATCTTACCCTTTTTCATGGACATAATCATACATTGGGCTTTGTTTGAACCATTGTGCAACGCACATCTGAAACATCAACAATCTAACATAGTGTCCTCACCTTTTGTAACTGTTTCAACCCCTCTTCTGTTTTGACACACGATTGCTCCACATTGAAGTCAATTCTGTCAAGTACTGTGCCCTGATATTGGATAAAGAATGAAACAAATCAGTTGGGAAAACATACAAAGCCATATCCATGGGCCATACTGACACAGTTTGTTATTGATGTTAATCATCACAAGGTATAAACATGGTGTTGTAATGTTTCCAAACACTGAATAGGGTTTCCCTCACAGACCTGTTCCACCACCAATCCAGCCAGGTCTCGGAAAATCTCATTCAGGTCAGAGATGGACTGGACAATCTGTCTGACCTCTCTCTCACGTTCCTCCACCATCACTGTGTTCTGCTCTACCAGGACCAGCTGGTCACCTGTAAACCCCTGGGAGAGATCAGAAATATGGGCTCACTGAATAAAACTTTGTCTTTGTCCCAAATGGCACCCTTCTGCAGGGGAAAAAAATAGTTTTGTTACAATCTTAATGCTATGAAAATACTTCAGTCGAATAGTGCTGTTCACAGGTAATTTTCCCTGCGGTCCAGTAACCTCTTCATACACCACACAAAGAAAGTTGGAAGTTTACATACATCTTAGCCAAATACGTTTGAACTCAGTTTCACAATTCCTGACATTTAATCAGAGTAAAAATTCCCTGTCTTGGGTCAGTTAGGATCACCACTTTATTGTAAGAATGTGAAATGTCAGAATAATAGTAGAGAGAATGATTTCAGCTTTTATTTCTTTCATCACATTCCCAGTGGGTCAGACATGCACTCAATTAGTAATTGGTAGCACTGCCTTTGAATTGTTCAACTTGGGTCAAACATTTCGGGTAGCCTTCCACAAGCTCCCCACAATAAGTTGGGTGAATTTTGGCCCATTCCTCCTGACAGAGCTGGTGTAACTGAGTCAGATTTGTAGGCCTCCTTGCTCACACACGCTTTTTCAGTTCTGCCCACAAATTTTCTATGGGGTTGAGGTCAAGGCTTTGTGATGGCCACTCCAATAACTTGACTTAGTTGTCCTTAAGCCATTTTGCCACAACTTTGGAAGTATGCTTGGGGTCATTGTCCATTTGGAAGACCCATTTGCGACCAAGCTTAACTTCCTGACTGATGTTACTTCAATATATCCACAATTTTCCCTCCACATGATGCCCTCTATTTTGTGAAGTGCACCAGTTCCTCCTGCAGCAAAGCACCCCCACAACATGATGCTGCCACCCCCGTGCTTTATGGTTGGGATGATGTTCTTCGGCCTGCAAGCCTCCCCCTTTTTCCTCCAAACATAACGATGGTCATTATGGCCAAACAGTTCTATTTTTGTTTCATCAGACCAGAGGACATTTCTCAAAAAAGTACGATCTTTGTCCCCATGTGCAGTTGGAAACTGTAGTCTGCCTTTTTATGGTGGTTTTGAGCGGACTTTCAGGTTATGTAGATATAGGACTAGTTTTACTGTGGATATAGATACTTTTGTACCTGTTTCCTCCAGCATCTTCACAAGGTCCTTTGCTGTTGTTCTGGGATTGATTTGCACTTTTCGCACCAAAGTACATTCATCTCTAGGAGAAAGAACGCCTCTCCTTCCTGAGCGGTAAGACGGCTGCGTGGTCCCATGGTGTTTATACTTGCGTACTATTGTTTGTACAGATGAACTTGGTACCTTCAGGCTTTCGGACGTGGAGGTCTACAACTTTTTTCTGATGTCTTGGCTGATTTCTTTTGATTGTCTCATGATGTCAAGCAAAGAGGCACTGAGTTTGAAGGTAGGCCTTGAAATACATCCACAGGTACACATCCAATTGACTCAAATGATATCAATTAGCCTATCAGAAGCTTCTAAAGCCATGACATAATTTTCTGGAATTTTCCAAGCTGTTTAAAGGCACAGTCAACTTAGTGTATGTAAACTTCTGACCCACTGGAATTGTGAGACGGTGAATTATAAGTGAAATAATCTGTAAACAATTGTTGGAAAAATTACTTGTGTCATGCACAAAGTAGATGTCTTAATGACTTGCCAAAACTATAGTTTGTTAACAAGAAATTTGTGGAGTGGTTGAAAAATTTGTTTTAATGACTCCAAACTAAGTGTATGTAAACTTCTGACTTCAACTGTATGTATAAGCAATAATGCTGATCAGGGAAATGTCAAAATACACTGACAGTGTCAGTTCCAAGCTCACCCTGTCATATAGTGCTATGTCTTCATCCTCCTCCATTAGAGGACCGGAGTCAAAAAAGTGCTTTGATCTCTCCTCGCGATTCTTCATGCCTGTAACAGAAAGCATCAACATTATGACAATAAAAGAGACATATGATGAGGGTGCAGGTGAAACCTAAGACCAGAGAAATGTAGAGTGTGTGTGTGTGTGTTTGGTGTGTGTGTGCACAAGTTCGTGCCAGAAGAGAGAGAAGTGAGGGTTGGGAGATAGCTGAAGAGGTGTAGGAGTAAATACAGTAAGGTGAAATACCACCGTTCAGTTTGAGTGAGTGCTCGCTTACGTTTCAGGTAACTGGACTGTGTGTGTCTGAAGTTGGTGGACAGCTCCTGCAGGCTCCCTGCCAACGAGGACACCACGTTTCTCAGAAGCCTCTCCTCCTGCTCTGTGCAGTGGCCACAGCGAGACTGCAGACCTCTCACCGCACGCTGACACCGGTGAAACATCTACACACAGAGGCAAAAGAGCAAGCACTCAATATATCTTTGCTATATTAGAGAAAAACATTTGACCTTTGTACAATTTAAATTCAAAATAAATAGGCGCGTTTAGATTCATAAAGAGTCAGGTTGAATAAAAAGAAAACAAATGTATTTTCTTTCATCCATAAATGTATAATTATAGTGCAATTTATGCACTATTTTAAGCTATCTGGCATTAGTGTGTAAACCAAAGCTTTAGGGGCTAACTTTACGCACACCAACCACCAAATGCTATTGTGAACGGGCAGAAAAAGTTAATGTCATCCACTGAGCCAAAAAAGACAATGTCAGAGAAATATGAGAAAAGCTGTGAAATGGAAAGTTGAAAATAAAGAGAAAGGAGGGCCAGAAAACTAATGTTTGGGAAAGATTTGGTGAAGTGGTAGAAGACGACGATAGCAGTGCATATGCTATGTGTCAGGATTCTGAGGAGCTATAAAAATTTGACAGTCACTTGACGGGGACTTTAAATAGGCCTATGGCACGTCAATGCAACTGTAGCCTACTGTTCAAATGGATTAAATAGAAACTTAAATCTGGAAACTGACTGTAGGTCTATAACCCCCCCCCCACATAGACTTAATATTAAATCCTGCAGAATTAAGCATTTCTTGCTGTAAAGTGATTCACCAAATGTACATTTTGACTTGGGAACAGGATTGGATAAATATGATTTGTTTCAGCATCTTAAGATAATGTGAATGAATGCGCAGTTAGGGACTGTCTGTAGAGGTAAAAAGTCGTTTCCACAGCTTTCCATTTCCTTACAACCTGTCAAACGGATGTCATTTGGAAATTTTGCACAGAGAGAGTTATTGCATTTTCTCCCCGGTCGCTAAACGTCTTTGCTCCACGAAAGAAGCAGAATTGACAGAAAACTTTACTGATGTCACCAAGATTGAAGCATTCATTATAATTTATTCTGGTGAGCAAGGGTTTATTTAGTCTTCTAGGGCAACATCTAATGACAGAAGAGAAGCTGCATGTATCTAATTATGAACAAGATCACTGACAAATAGCCTACCAAAATGTCCAAAATTATAAGCAGAAACACATTAAATTAAGCAAGAAAAATTCCTGTCAAAAATAATAATTATAACCGATCCGCCATCTGACTGTAGCCTACAGAGCATTTTCTATATTTGCGGGTTGGGGTCGGGTGCGGGCCTCAGATTCTCTCTTTACCACATCGCGTGGTTGTTGATAGGTTATTAGCAATTGCGGGCGGGTGAACAAACCGCTGACCCGCGCACCACTAATCTACACAAACCCAAGCAACACATCTAATCTACACAAACCGAAAGCACAGAGAAATACTTACTGAAAAAAAATTGGTTCTTATCCTACTACATAACAAGAATGGCCACAATGGTTAACATATTACATCAGCAGGCTGCATATACCGTTGGCCCTCATAAAAAGGCACAAACGTAAACACGTAAAAGTCTAAATATTATTAGATCATATTGTCAAACAAAGAGCTCCATTCATAACAACAATTATTAGGCACTCCTTAAAGGCGGTGGCTTTTACAGAATGCCACTTATGAGGTGTCACCAGCTGAGGAAAAAGGTATCTTAGGTGATAATAATAGTAGTGACTCTTCAAAGTTCGTTCAATAGGGTTTCTTGTCTAGATTCCCATCTCTGTCACTGTACATGTTCACAGATCCTTTGTTTGTACCCCCCAGGGCAATTGAACTGATTCCAGAGGCTGATCCAAAACACCACCGGAGTAGAAGAGGTATTCGGAGTGGAGTGGACTTCTAGTCCAACTCAGGAGGCGCGCACACTACCCACCGCTATTACTCGCTAATGTTCTGTCTCCGGATAATAAAGTTGACGAGCTCAGGGCAAGGATCTACTTCCAGAGAGACATCAGGGATTGTAACATAGTTTGTTTCAGGGAAACATGTCTCTCTCGAGATATACTGTCCCTGTACGTACAGTCAGTTGGGTTCTTAGTTCATCGCGCAGAAATGAATAAATAGCTCTCATGATTAACTACTCATAGTGTGATTGTGATTACGTACAGAAACGCAACTCCTTTTGTTCAACTGATCTAGAATACCTCACAATCAAATGCCAAGCATATTACCTCAAGACAATTATCTTCGATTAGTCACAGCTATGTATAGTCCCGTTCTAGTCGATACCACGACAGCCCTCAAAGAACTTCACTGGACATTATGCAAAACACATAACCGGAGGCCGCATTTATTGTAGCTGGGGATTTTAACAAGGCAAATTTGAGGAAAACGCAACCAAAGTTCTATCAACACATTGACTGTAGTACTCGCGCTGCTTAAAACACTCGACCACTGCTACTCCAACTTCCGGGATGCCTACAAGGCCCTCCCCTAGGAAAATCTGATCACGACTCCATTTTGCTCATCCCTTCCTATAGGCAGAAACTCAAAACAGGAAGTACTCGTGCTAAGGACTATTCAACGCTGGTCTGACCAATCGGAATCTACGCTTCAAGATTGTTTTGATCACGTGGACTGGGATATGTTCCAGGTAGCCTCAGAATAAACATTGACGAATACGGTGACTGAGTTTATCAGGAAGTGTATAGGAGATTTTGTTCCCACTGTGACTATTAAAACCTACCCTAGCCAAAAACCGTGGATAGATGGCAGCATTCGCGCAAACCACCTTATTTAACCATGGTAAGGTGACTGGGAATATGGCAAAATACAAACAGTGTTGTTATTCCCTCCGTAAAGACGAGTCAAGGATCACATCACCTCTACCTTGTCTAACAACCACTTAAATTTGCTTACCGCCCTAATAGATCCACAGACGATGCCATCGCACTTCCCTATCCCATCTGGCAAAGAGGAATACCTATGTAAGAATGCTGTTCATTAACTATAGCTCAGCATTCAACACCATAGTACCCTCCAAGCTTAACATTAAGCTCAGACCCTGGGTCTGAATCCCGCTCTGTGCAGCTGATTCCTTCCACTTCACTGATCCTCAACACAGGGCCCCACAAGGGTGCCTGCTCAGCCCCCTCCTGTACTCCCTGTTCACCTACGACTGCGTGCCCACGCCTGCCTCCAACTCAATCATCAAGTTTGCAGACAACACAACAGTAGTAGGCCTGATTACCAACAATGACAACCCAGCCTACAGGGGGAGGTGAGGGCCCTGGGAGTGTGGTGCCAGGAAAATAACCTCTCACTCAACATCAACAAAAGCAGCTGATCGTGGACTTCAGGAAACAGCAGAGGGAGTACCCCCCCCATCCACGGGACCGCAGTGGAGAAGGTGGAAGGCTTCAGGTTCCTTGGCGTACACATCACTGACAAATTGAAATGGTCCACCAACACAGACAGTGTGGTGAAGAAGGCGCAACAGCGCCTCTTCAACCTCAGGAGGCTGAAGAAATTTGGCTTGTCACCTAAAACCCTCACTAACATTTACAGATTGAGAGCATCCTAGTCGAGCTGTATCACCGCCTGGTACGGCAACTGCACCATCCGCAACCGCAGGGCTTTCCAGAGGGTGGTGCAGTCTGCACAACGCATCACCGGGGGCAAACGACCTGCCCTACAGTACACCTACAGCGCCCGATGTTACAAGAAGGCCAAAAAGATCATCAAGGACCATAACCACCTGAGCCACTGCCTGTTCATCCCACGATCATCCAGAAGGCGAGGTCAGTACATGTGCATCAAAGCTGGGACTGAGAGACTGAAAAATAGCTTTTTATCTCAAGGCCATCAGACGGTTAAATAGCCATCACTAGCACATTTGAGAGTGCTGCCCTATATACACAGACTTGCCACTTTAATAATGGAACACTAGTCACTAATAATCTTTACATATTTTGCATTACTCATCTCATATGTATACTGTATTCTATTCTACTATATTTATGCCACTCCGACATTGCTTGTCCAAATACTTATGTATTCTTTATTTTAGATGTGTGCATTGTTTGTTGTGAAATTGTTAGATATTTACTGCACTATTGGAGCTAGAAACACAATCATTTCACTACACCCCCAAAAACATCTGTTAAACACATGTATGTGACCAATAAAATTTGATTTGAATAATAAATATTAGTGATTTGAATAATAAATATGATATTCTCTTAAATTGGGTTTCTTGTATGGACTCCTGTCACTGACCAACCTGTGTGATCTCCTGAGTAGTGATCTCTATGGCATGCTCTTCTTCACTGCTGTCATCCAGGGTGGGACGGTTTGTGTGCTTATCATGGAGGGCGGCCAGCTCCTTCATTTTCTGCCGGACCCGTGTGATTTCATACTGAATCTGAAAGCCCACGCAACCACAAGATTAACACAGATGCACGGGAGAACAGGACATGCACTGAAAGCTCCAATAAAAATTACATTTTAAAGAAGACTGACACGGAACCTTGGAATTTGGTACAGGCTAATACTAATAAGCTGATATTTTTGTTAAGTATCTACAGCTCAACAGTTTCATTATGGTGGTGAAACTAGGCATATGTAATAGCCTAAACTTAAAGGATTAGCTCACTATTTTACAACTTGATGTTAGATTGTTCCTCACCCTGAAACTCCATATTTGGTTAGATGTTACTTAAAAAGGTGATTTGGCCATGAATATTATATTTATTTTTTTAACATGCTCACATGTCCCCATCACTACCATTGATTATGGTGGCTAAAGTAAGGTGCAGTTTGTTGTGGCTGTTTAAAGAAAACTAATCCATGGTTCAGTTTCTCCTGACGCATAAACTACTTTCAGGATGAGGGACTATCTAACATCAAGTAGTAAAATTGTAAACTACATGTTTAAAAAGATAGTCCTCAAAGAGGAAAAGAAACTTGGTGGAGAGATCTCTGATGAAGTCTGAAATAGTGGCTTACTTATTAAAGTAAATGGAAGCTCCTCTTGTGCCCGGCTCAGCCTTAGACAGTTTAAGGTACTTCACCGTATCCATTTCAGTAAGGTCATATTCTTAAAAATCTGCTCAAATTGATGGTACATGTGACAGGTGTAAAAGCTTCCTTGGCAAACTTGAGTCACATGTTCTGGTCCTGTCCACATCTGGTAGATTGGTCCACTATATGTAAGACCCTTTCTGAAGCATTGGATATAGAGTTGCAGCCTAGTGCAGAAAGGGCTATTTTTGGAGTACCAAACAATCCTTCCCTGACCAATAGACAGCTAGATGCCACTGCCTTTGTCTCCCTGTTGGCCCACAGACAGATTTCATTGGATTGGAAATACATCAATCCTCCCTTAGCCTCAAAGATTGGTAGAGGAAAAATGTACAATGTCTTTACATCGTTATCCTTCATTCACTGTGAATAAAAAAATATTATATACAGTACCAGTCAATAGTTGACACACCGACTCATTCCAGGGTTTTTCTTTATCATCTTCACTATTTTGTCCATTGTAGAATAATAACGAAGACATCAAAACTATGAAACACATATGGAATCATGTAGTAACCAAAAAAAAGTTTGCAACTAATCAAAATATATTTTATATTCTTCAAAGTAGCCACCCTTTGCTTTGATGACAGCTTTGCACACTCCTGGCATTCTCTCAACCAGCTTCATGAGGTAGTCAGCTGGAATGCATTTCAATTAACAGATGTGCCTTGTTAAAAGTTCATTTGTGGAATTTTTATCCTTCTTAATGCGTTTGAGCCAGTTGTGTTGTGACAAGGTAGGGGGGGGGGTTTATAGAGGATAACCCTATTTGGTAAAATACCAAGTTCATATTATGGCAAGAACAGTTCAAATAAGCAAAGAGAAATGACAGTCCATCATTACTTTAAGACATGAAGGTCAGTCAATGCAGAAAAGTTTTCAAGTGCAGTTGAAAAAAAAAACAAGCGCTACGTAGAAACTGGTACTCATGAGGACCGCCACAGGAAAGGAAGACCCAGAGTTACCTCTGCTGCAGAGGATTAAGTTCATGAGAGTTACCAGCCTCAGAAACTGCATCCCAAATACATGCTTGTGAGTTCAAGTAACAGACATCTCAACATCAACTGTTCAGAGGAGACTGTGTGAATCAGGACTTCATTGTTAATTGCTGCAACAAAAAAAATACTACTACAGGACACCAATAAGAAGACAGTTACTTGGGCCAAGAAACACAAGCAATGGACATTAGACTGGTGGAACTCTACCCTTTGGTCTGATGAATCCAAATTGGAGATTTGTGGTTCAAACCGCGGTGTCTTCGTGAGATGCAGCGTAGGTGAACGGATGATCTCTGCATGTGTGGTTCCCACTGTGAAGCATGGAGGAGGTGTAATGGTGCTTTGCTCGTGACACCGTCAGTAATTTATTTAGAATTCAAGGCACACTTAACCAGCATGGCTATCACAGCATTCTGCAGCTATAAGCCATCCCATCTGGTTTGCGCTTAGTGGGACTATCATTTGTTTTTCAACAGGACAATGACCCAACACATCTCTAGGCTGTGTACGGGCTATATAACCAAGGAGAGTGACGGAGTGCTGCATCAGAGGACCTGGCCTCCACAATCACCCGAACTCAACCCAATTGAGGTGGTTTGGGAGGAGTTGGACCGCAGAGTGAAGGAAAAGCAGCCAACAAGTAATCAGCATATGTGGGAACTCCTTCAAGACTGTTGGAAAACTATTCCTCATGAAGTTGGTTGACAGATGCCAAGAGCGTGCCAAAGCTATCATCAGGGCAAAGAGCGGCAACTTTGAAGAATCTCAAAAATATTTAGAATTGTTTAACAATTTTTTGTTAAACTACATGATTCCATAGTTTTGATGTCTACACTATTCTATAATGTAGAAAATAGTAAAAATAAAGAAAAACACTTGAATGAGTAGATGTGTCCAAACTGTTGACTGGTACTGTATCCAGTGCATTTGTTTAAGTATTCAGACCCCTTGACTTTTTCCACATTGTTACATTACAGCCTTATTCTAAAATGGATTAAATAATTTCCCCCCTCAATCTACACATAATATCCCATAATAGACAAAGCAAATTTTTGCAAATGTATTAAAAAATCTAAAACTGAAATATTACATTCACATCAGTATTCAGACCTTTTACTCAGTACTTTGTTGAAGCCCCTTTGGCAGCAATTACAGCATTGAGTCTTCTTGGGTATGATACTATAAGCTTGGCACACCTGTATTTGGGGAGTTTCTCCCATTCTTCTCTGCAGATCCTCTCAAGCTTTGTCAGGTTGGATGGGGATGATCGTCACTGTACAGCTATTCCTCTCCAGAGATGTTCGATCGGGATCAAGTATGGGCTATGGCTGGACCACTCAAGGACATTCAGAGACTTGTCCTGAAGCCACTCCAGCGTTGTCTTGGCTGTGTGCATAAGTTCGTTGTCCTGTTGGAAGGTGAACCGTCGCCTCAGTCTGGGTTCCTGAGCGCTCTAGAGCAGGTTTTCATCAAGGACCTCTCTGTACTGTTTCGTTCATCTTTGCCTCATTCCTGACTAGTCTCCCAGTCCCTGCCACTAAAAAACATCCCCACAGTATGATGTTGCCACCACCGTGCTTCACCGTAGGGATAATGCCAGGTTTCTTTTCTTCCAGACGTGACGCTTGGCATTCAGGCCAAAGAGTTTAATCTTGGTTTTATCAGACCAGAGAATCTTGTTTCTCATGGTCTGACTCCTTTAGGTGCCTTTTTGCAAACTTCAAGCGGGCTGTCATGTGCCTTTTACTGAAGAGTGGCTTCAGTCTGGCCCTCTACCATTAAGGCCTGATTGGTGGAGTGCTGCAGAGATGGTTCCCATCTCCAGAAAGGAACTCCAGAGCTCTGTCAGAGGGACCATCGGGTTCTGGGTCACCTCCCTGACCAAGGCCCTTCTCCCCCGATTTCTCTAGGAAGAGTCTTGGTGGTTCCAAACTTCTTCCATTTAAGAATGATGGAGGCCACTGTGTTCTTGGGGACCTTCAATGCTGCAGAAATGTTTTGGTACCCTTCCCCAGATCTGTGCCTCGACACCATTCCGTCTCGGAGCTCTACGGAAAATTCCTTCTACCTCATGGCTTGGTTTTCGCTCTGACATACACTGTCAGCTGTGGGACCTCATACAGGTGTGTGCCTTTCTAAATAATGTACAATCAATTGAATTGACCAATTAAGTTGTAGAAACATCTCAAGGATGATCAATTGAAACAAGATGCACCTGAACTCAATTTCGAGTCTCATAGCAAAGGCTCTGAATACTTACGTAAATAAAGTATGTTTTTTTGTTTTTAATTTGCTAACATTTCTAAAAAACATTCTCGCTTCGTCATTATGGGGTATTTTATTTACAATAAGGCTGTAATGCAACAAACTGTGTAAAAAGTGAAAGGTTCTGAATATTTTCCCGAATGCACTGTAAAGACAAAATAAAAACTTATCATACTGAAGTACTGTAAAAAGCATGTGATTGGTTCTTACCTCATCGACCCCATCTACCCACTTGGGCGGCAGTCTCTTGGTGACTCCGATGGCAGCTTCTGGGTCCAAACGTATCCCAGAGACCAGGGCCATGCGGTCATCAGCCAACTGATAGGAACATCACAGATAATACACAGCATATCATTTCCCATTTCAAGCAGACTTTCTATACAAAGCATGGTTTATGTTTCCCCAGAAAAATAGGTCCTTGTGACTGATAGTATAGTTTGGATACAAGGAGATTGGACAGTACCTCATCAAGCTCCTAATGTGATTGGCAGACCCCAGCGAAGTCCAATGAGGAGAGAGGGAGAGGTGAGATGAAGTGAGAGAAGTAACAGTAAGTGAGCCCCAGACAAAAAGCAGTGATCAGCTTCATACAGACATTTTTCATGCAATGTCACAGATACCGTTTAAAGAGGGATCATACTAAATGTTCCAAAATGTCTAATTTTGACCAAAGAAATGCAATTTTATATCAATCGAGGTTCTTCAAACATGTAAAATCACCCTTTAAAAAGGTAGGCCTGTCTTTGATAAATCTACGCTAGGCCTAAATACATTGGGTCAGTGAAGTGTGACATGAGAGTGTGTGTGCGAAGGCAAAGAAATAGGGCTAGCCTATGTCCCTGATCTCCAAATGATTAGCCTAAGCACAGAAGCATTTCATATAGGCCTAGAGAAAGGAAAGATGCAGGACAAAGATTCACATTATAAGAGGATTTTGATATGCATGCAGATCACTCAGCATGAGCACCCAGAACACCATGCAAGAGAAATAATGCCATAAAAACAAGGGAGGAGCACCTAAGCTACTTCAGAAACTCAAAACCTAGTAAACACTGGATTTGCTCTTTGATCCAAACAAACATTACTGTGCCCCAAAATGCCAGACGACTGATTTGTCATGTAATGAATTTGGCCTAACGCTTCCTCGACTATCCACAATCAGGTGGATGAAAAGAAGGCCTTTCAAAGTCTGGATTTGAGTTCTACTATGAAGCTGCAGAACACAATAACGGTCCCATAGTCAAAACACCTTAGTGCCCAGAAGTAGGAGGGTGAATGAAAGAACTAAGCAAAATAAATAGGCTAAGATATTATGGACTTACATAGACAGCATTTGTAAAAGGCCCTGCATCCTGGTCAATAATGAAAAATAGAAAATATATATCAGTGACCAACAGTGCAAACTAGGTATTCTAAATTAGCATATACAAATATCTTAGTAACAAGTAGGCCTAGGCTATATCAATGTAAAGTTTGTAAAATACCTTAAACAGTTTAACAACCCAACACCAAGCACAGGATCAATTCAATCTAAAACAGAGCAAAGCACCATCTAAAAAGGGTAGGTTTGAGAAAGACATGCAAATCACTAAAAAGCAAAAGGGTACACACTACAAACAAACACCTCATAAAATGCAACACGTCAATTGTTACATTTGACCATCTCTATAACAAAAGACTATCCAACTCATTCCAGCATACACTTATGACTTCTTTATCAAGTACTGAACATTGCCCCTAAAATTTACTTCATGTTCTACCTTACGCCAAACTTTTAATTCGTTTCTTACTTTGACAAATGCATTGCTTCAATTGACTATCATGCCAAAGGAGAACGCATGCTCTGAGATGATTGGTAATGCAAGTTGAGGCTATCAGTACTCTAAATGCATGCCTCTGTGACATGACTCAGGCCAAGGCAAATGTGCGCATCTAGCTTGACAGCGAACTGTACCTAGTTGTTGCGTTCTAGCTTGACAGCTAACTGTACCTAGTTGTTGCGTTCTAGCTTGACAGCTAAATGCAGCAAGTAGCCAACATCATATTAATGTGTGGTAGATGGCCACAAGCTAGTTAGCGAACGAGGAGACGTAATCAAGCTACGGCTAGTTTAGTAAATGTGGTAGCCATCACACACACACACACACACACACACACACACACACACACACACACACACACAATCCTGACGATTAACGTTAGACTCACCGCAGCATTGCTACGTGTACTCAGAGTACGACGGGTGCCGTATGTACTCACTTGCTCAGCCAATATATTACGATTTTGGATTGCATTGTTCCGCATTAATAAGAAGGCATCGGTCAAGCGCCTAGTTGCCATGATTAATTTACACACTTAGGATGTGTAGCTATCAAATAACAACCCGCTGCGCACAGTGACTACAACGACTAGCTAACTATACAATGCAAGGAAAGTTAGCGAGCTAGCCTGTACCGGCTAATCGAAGGGTTATTCCCCTTTCTGTCCTCACAATAACATATCGTTTGGTTTCTATCTTTCGCTTTTATGAAGTACATAAATAAAATATAAAGTTTGACTTCAATGAAACATGTACTGAAGAGAAGGTCGGTGTTCTGTCCTCATCTACGTGGAAAACGTAAATACACAATAAGAGCTTCGTGACCAAACACTTCCCGGTTAACACTTTTAATTTGAATTGGAGACCTCAAAGATAATATATTTTTAAATCTAAATCTAATCATCATTGATAATATTTTATGTATATTCATATTATGTACTTTTATATTAATAAAATAAATACATAAAAACAAGAAACATTTTATTTTCCGGGTCAATCCCACAAGGTTTCAGTCCACCGATATTTTTGAAGAACAGTTGAAATAATGAAGGTAATCAAGGATG
This sequence comes from Oncorhynchus mykiss, assembly GCF_057628025.1. Taxonomy (NCBI): domain Eukaryota; kingdom Metazoa; phylum Chordata; class Actinopteri; order Salmoniformes; family Salmonidae; genus Oncorhynchus; species Oncorhynchus mykiss. The sequence continues at coordinate 59,134,365 of NC_143028.1, read as the reverse complement.
CATGATATATAGTTCTGCATTGCATAGTATTATATTGCAATAAAAGCATTGGCATCTATACAACTGAGATATATATTCGGTTTTTAGCGCTACCCCCAACTGTAACTATCAGCGAACAGGAACGTACCCATTGGAATCTCTATTGCGCATGCTTCCTTGAATGTGTAAAGCTAATGGCTAAGGGTAAACTACATTAACAGTCTAACCATTTTTAAAGACAATGGCAGAATATGGAGAGGAAGAGGGATTCATGTTGCCTGTAGACGACGGTTTATTTGCTGATACATTTTCTGATGATAGTGTGTACAAATTCATCGGTCAAGAGTTAAAGATCAGCCAGGTGTTCAGCGCCAACCTCGGCGTAGCAGCGCCAGTGTGGGACGCCGTAAGTTCACTACTAACTCCATTAGTACACACTGGCTACATTTATTCTGCACATGATGAATACAGATTTATTGGTTATGTAGTAGTGCATTTAATACAGTAGTGTTATGCAAGGAATTTAATGAGCTGCCTGTTGTATTTACTGTTTGGTTACTGTTGGTTAAATAGGCGCTTCATCTATGCCGCTATTTCGAGGAAAACTCGCTCAACCTGAAAGGAAAGCGCATCATTGAGTTGGGCGCAGGAACTGGCATTGTTGGCATTTTGGCAGCACGTTTGGGTATGTTGGTTCATTCTTTGTCCGTCCAGTAGAGGTCGGCAATGTCGATTTTCAGCAGCAGCCACTGTTATTTCAATAGCCTAGTTATTATTATTTACTTTAATAGCGTTTATAGAATTTGAATTGCCTTTCCATCACACTGTGTTCTACCCTGTCACACGCACAATAGCCTGCAAATGCACTTTTCAAAGACTTTGAAACACTACAATAAAAATGTAAAACATCACAAAGATAATCATTTATAAAGGTGTATTTACCTAATTTCCCACTGTTACAGGAGCGGATGTGACCTTGACAGACCTCCCCCTTGCTGTCCCTCAACTGCAAAGCAACGTCTCAGCCAACATGCCGTCCTCTGGCTGGCCTTCTGTTGCCCCCTCCGTCCTCCCCCTCTCCTGGGGCCAAGACCAGCACATCTTCCCCATGGACTGGGACCTGGTACTGGGTGCAGACATTGTGTACCTGTCTGAGACTTACCCCCTCCTACTGGACACACTGGTTCACCTGTGCAAGGACAGGGCAGTGGTGTACCTCTCATCCAAGATGCGAGAAGAGCACGGAACGCCTGGCTTCTATGGAGACACTCTGCCACAGAGGTTCCATGTAAAGCTGGAGCACCGCGACCCCACACAGAACATCAACATCTACAGCGCTACTCTGAGAGGGAAGCAGTGACAGAAATGAGACTGGATAGGACTGGGAGACTGATGAACCGGTAAATAGGTTGAGACTTGGAAGAGAACCACACAACAGTGCCTAACTCTCTGAACCCTCTGGTGTTCCTTCCTCTCCGAAAAAACTTTGTGCAGGAGCTGGATAAGAAAGAATAGGCACCTGACACAAAAGAGCAAAGGCTCCTCACTCTGATTTTAGTGCTCCCAAAAGTGTTATTTTAAACAAAATATAGACCAATAGGTCTATGTTGAATGAAAAGGTCTGTATTCGAGGTCGACCGATTAATCAGAATGGCCGATTAATTAGGGCCGATTTCAAGTTTTCATAACAATCGGAAATCTGTATTTTTATATATACCTTTTATATATATACCTTTTATTTAACTAGGCAAGTCAGTTAACACATTCTTATTTTCAATTACTGCCTTAGAACTGTGGGTTAACTGCCTTGTTCAGGGGCAGAACGACAGATTTTCATTTTGTCAGCTCAGGGGTTCCAATCTTGCAACCGCACAGTTAACTAGTCCAACGCTCTAACCATTGCACTCCATGAGTAATCTGCCTGTTACGCAAATGCAGTACAAGCCAAGGTAAATTGCTAGCTAGCATTAAACTTATCTTATCAAAAACAATCAATCATAATCACTAGTTATAACTACTAATCCAGTTTAGCGGGCAATATTAACCAGGTGAAATTGTGTCATTTCTCTTGCGTTCATTGCACGCAGAGTCAGGGTATATGCACGTAATTATGACATACATTGAAGGTTGTGCAATGTAACAAGAATATTTAGACTTAGGGATGCCACACGTTAGATAAAATACTGAACGGTTTCGTATTTCACTGAAATAATAAACGTTTTGTTTTCGAAATGATAGTTTCCAGATTCGATCATATTAATGACCAAAGGCTCGTATTTCTGTGTGTTATTATGTTATAATTAAGTCTGATTTGATAGAGCTGTCTGACTGAGCAGCAGCAGGCCCGTAATCATTCATTCAAACAGCACTTTCGTGCGTTTTGCCAGCTGCTCTTCGCAAGCACACCGCTGTTTATGACTTCAAGCCTATCAGCCTAATGGCTGGTGTAACCAATGTGAAATGGCTAGCTAGTTAACTGGGTGTGCGCAAATATTGCTTCAAACGTCACTCGCTTTTAGATTTGGAGTAGTTACTCCCTTTGCGCTGCAAGGGCCGCGGCTTTTGTGGAGCGATGGGTAACGATGCTTTGAGTGTGGCTGTTGTCAATGTGTTCCTGGTTCGAGCCCAGGTAGGGGCGAGGAGGGGGACGGAAGCTATACTGTTACACTGGCAATACTATAGTGCCTATAAGAACATCCAATAGTCAAAGGTATATGAAATACAAATGGTTTAGAGAGAAATAGTCCTATAAATACTATATTAACTACAACCTAAAACCTCTTACCTTGGAATATTGAAGTCTCATGTTAAAAGGAACCACCAACTTTCATATGTTTTCATGTTCTGAGCAAGGAACTTAAACGTTAGCTTTTTTACATGGCACATATTTTACATGGCACACATTTTTACATTCATCGTGCGTGTAATAATCCTTTGATCAATATTGTAATGATAATGCCCAAGCAAGTTGGACAAAAAGTAACCTGTGGTACAACATTAAAAAAATGCAATGTTATGCATCATTTTCCTATGCCTATAGTGCCTGTAAGAAATTATTAATTGTTCAATTATCAAATTATTGAGAACCAAAACCTTCTGAGAAATAAAGTTAATAAAATGTATACAACTTTCAGCAACAATCTCCTTGTCTGCATTGTCGTTGATATAATAGATGACATGTTGTAATGCTTTTTTCCCCTTAGGTTTGCAATGTCATTCACTTTTAAGCAAATCAACCATGTACATACAATGTGAAGTGTGCCAACCCTCGGTGTCATTTCAGTATTGTACAAGCAAACATGAAAATCAAGGATGACATCTTTGGAAAGATATATTGCATAGTGTCATCCTTAAATCCTCCACCACTGCTGTCCCTAATCCTCAAATCTGACCCCAAAACTATCAGGTTTTAAATCCTCCACCACTGCTGTCCCTAATCCTCAACCTGACCCCAAAACGATCAGGTTTTAAATCCTCCACCACTGCTGTCCCTAATCCTCAATCTGACCCCAAAACTATCAGGTTTTAAATCCTCCACCACTGCTGTCCCTAATCCTCAATCTGACCCCAAAACGATCAGGTTTTAAATCCTCCACCACTGCTGTCCCTAATCCTCAATCTGACCCCAAAACGATCAGGTTTTAAATCCTCCACCACTGCTGTCCCTAATCCTCAACCTGACCCCAAAACGATCAGGTTTTAAATCCTCCACCACTGCTGTCCCTAATCCTCAATCTGACCCCAAAACTATCAGGTTTTAAATCCTCCACCACTGCTGTCCCTAATCCTCAATCTGACCCCAAAACGATCAGCTTTTAAATCCTCCACCACTGCTGTCCCTAATCCTCAATCTGACCCCAAAACTATCAGGTTTTAAATCCTCCACCACTGCTGTCCCTAATCCTCAATCTGACCCCAAAACGATCAGGTTTTAAATCCTCCACCACTGCTGTCCCTAATCCTCAATCTGACCCCAAAACGATCAGCTTTTAAATCCTCCACCACTGCTGTCCCTAATCCTCAATCTGACCCCAAAACGATCAGGTTTTAAATCCTCCACCACTGCTGTCCCTAATCCTCAATCTTACCCCAAAACTATCCGATTTTAAATCCCAATAAATTCAGGTTATTGCTATTCGTGATCCTTAGGACGTCTCTACCCGTAAATTCATGACAGACAGCCTTTGTTGCCCCAAACAATTAACTTCATCCAAGAAACGCTGAAGTAAGCATTTGGGAGCAGGCATTGTCTTTTTTTAACCTGCGTTAATGTGTCACATTGGTCCGTGTGTATGTACAGACACTGTTTATATTCCCACTTCTCTCATCCTGCTTTCTGTCAGCCCAGGGAATGTGACTGGGTGGGGAATGTTTGTTGCAACCAGGGTGTGCCTCTTAAAATAATTCCACTGTGATGTTTTGAATGGGAATGTTGGCTGTGGACGAGAGGATGGACTCTCTGGCGGTGACGGGGGAGTGAGGGTGTGTGGGACGAGGAAGGGGGGGGATCAATAACATTCTCTTTCTAAAACAAGTTGCTCCGTTGGTGTGGTCAGCATCAGATTATACCCTAAAAGCAAGGACCTTCCTCCAGAAACACTGACCATAGGTATGTGTGATATGACAGTCATTGGATTATTAAATGTGCTTTCAATTTATCTTATTTAAAATTCATACAAATTCACACTTGTTGGTTTAATCTAAAGTTTGACTTTTGTATGCAAGTCTGGACTATAAAAGTTTAGTTTTCTACTTCAACAGTGAAACTGCATCTCATTTGATGAAATAGAGAAGAAAAAAAATCTAAATGCTAAAAGCAATACTGTAGTTGAAAAGGCAAATCTACATTAGGGAAACAACAATAAAATGTACGTTTTTCCTCTACAATAATTTCAGAATTCAATCTCTGGTTTCAAACCTCTTGTGATAAAGTTCTGGGCTGTGGGTGAGGGGCAACCACCTATATATGACACATTTGCACATGTGTGAGTTCAGTTCATTTTAAGCTGTTTTAAAGTGATAGTGTGTTTGTCTCGGTGAAAGCTTGCCAGGTGAGAAGTGTAAACAAATAGCTATGCTTAGTTTGTATTCATGTCTCTTTGTTGGCAAACAGAAGCAGAGCAGAATGTTCTTAAACCGAGCAGAATAGTCATAACCCTAAGAAAAATAAACCTAGTATCACATAAAGATGTGTAAATAAGGTTGTTTGTATTCATTCAAAAATATATTTCACAAGTGAATTTACTATATGCAATATTTTCTTTGTTGTCTATATGGGTTATTAGGTGTCCATGTAACATGCTACTACACTGTGTCCTGCAAAGCTAGGTATTGGGGTAATCTTCATGTTTTTTTCCCCACCCTATTATTTCCACAGATATCAGGACAAGCACCAGGCATTAGATTGTCCACTGTACCAGGGCAGGGAGCTCAGTTGTTGGACAGTACCAGGTTCTAGGACCAGAGGGGTCCTACAGGACTATACCAACTGGACTGATCAATATCTGTCGCCCTCTATCCCTCATTTCCCTTTTGCTCTAGACAACCAGCTCTGACAGCTCCAGGGCTTAAGGGACTATCAGGCTCAAGAGAAGAGAGAGAGGGAATGGCAGGTGGGAGAGGCTCATAGAGCAGCAGCTAGGGAGAGGGAAAGGGAGTGTGAGAGAAGGATGCAGAGGGAGGGGTGGCAGAGGAAGTGGGAGCCATGTAGTCCTGTCCGCTACAGGAGGGAGCCAGCCAAGAGAAGTCTGAGTGACAGTAACTATCGGGAGCTGGAGGCCTGGGCGGCCCGCTGCCTCACTGAAGATTATTTTTCTGCTAAAGATACTGATGTCACTTTAGATGACCAGTCTGCACCAGATATAGTTGCAGAGCCCATGTGATGTCTCTGTGGAGAACACCAGTGACTTAAAGGTGAAGTCTTTACGAAAGACAGGTAGTGCAAACGAGCCCCCATTCAATCTTTGCCAGGAATCAGGTCAATTTGGTGATGATACTTTTCCCCCACCCATCTCTCAGTGCCTCAACCCACCTCTAAGTAACCTAGATTCTCCCCCACACTCACCTTTAAATGCTACCTCCCCCTCTAATTCAAGACCCTCCTCTTCCTCTCATCACTTGTTGACTTTACCCTCCCAGTTCATTTCATTATCTCCCCTCCCTAAGTCTAACATAGACACCCTGTCTCTCCCTGAAGATCCACCCTCTCCCTCAGATATAAGCTTACCCCTTCACCCTGATTACCCTCCTACTGAACACTCAGACTCCATTTCCCTGTCCCAATTCCCATCTCCCCCTCCCTCAGTCCCGCTCTTCCCCTCCATCTCCCTCGGTCCCACACTCCCCCTCCAGAACCCTCCTCTAGTGCCTGGAGCCTAGAGATACTGGCCGAGGCCTTTACCCCTGTCCTGTCCGTATCCACCACACTTACCACACATAGAGAGGAGCCACAATACCCCAAGTCCCTCTGGGATGCAGTGAAATGTATCCGGAAGGACAAAGCCCCTGGCTCAGAAAATGAGGAAGAGGGACGTGAGCTGTGGGATACAGAAAGTGCTGGTGAGGATGGTGCTGCACTATATGAAGGATTTTATTTGGCCATTGGGGATATGTTGTTCCAGAGTAGTGATAGCCTGAGACAGGGGATGATTTTTAGCTCTGGTGGAAGCTCCCTTGAAGTAGCAAAGGACTGCAAGGTGCAAAGGGATCACGAAAAGGGACACATTTTGATTAACGTCAACACAGGATGATAAACGCAGTGAGAAAGAGCCCAGCAGGCCAGCTGAAGATGACAGCTCTCCTGCAGCAGCACAAACAGCCACGGCTCAGGGGACACGGTCATCATGGGGGCCGAGGGAGAGTTTGACTCTTAGACAGAGACTGAGGAGGAGACAGATTGTGAAGCTGAGATCATCAGTAAGGAGGAGCCTGACACCAACATGAAGCACTGTGTTGCTGAGGGAGCGGAATGGAACGGTACTGTTGGGCTACAGAGATATGTTGAAACAATAACAAGGCATCCCATCACAGTATTGCTAAAAAGCTGAGAGATGGTCTGGAGAAATGTAACCCTCAAATTCATGTACAGAGCCAGGGATGCAAGGACTGACCAGCTATGATATATGGCTTTAAATATGTTTTGAGGCTATACAGTGTGTTTACATTTACTTTGTTTACAAATACTGGAGTAAAACAAGGTTATATTTGGGGTTCTGATGGGGTAAGACAGTCAACCTATGCTTTTGAGGCATTACTAAGTTATATTTTTCAAGAATGAATGGGGACATATAATTAATTTATAAGTCAAATCTGTAGCAAATACAGATTGCACCTTTAAAGGGCATTTTGCAAAACCTCTGCGATTTATTGTATGGCAGGGTGTAGTTATTGCCAAAGCATCTCTCAATGGTCACAATCTCTTTGCTGTGTTTGGGAATAGAGATACTTTTCCATTAATATTTATGATGTGAGATTATTGGCTTAGAGATGTGCATTTAGTATGATGCATTTTTGCGTAATTATGTTTCAATAATTGTGCCGTTTAAAAAAAAAAAAAAACTTAAAAAATGAACCATGATATAGTCTGTGTAATATATAATTTTCAACAGGTCAAGAATGAGTTTATTGTATTGGTCGCCATTTGAAGTATTGATACAGTATGTCCTCTTCATGATTGACATGACACAACAATAAACCACTCATTAGGCCTACTTTTAGCAAGGTATTTCATAAACAATTCCTTCATATATCACAGAGATTACATTTCCTTCATGTGGAAATGAGTATAACACACTGGAATTATTCTCATAGAATTTAATGTTGGCTATTTTTTATTGTATAACTATTGAATTTTGAAAAGTATCCTATACAAATCTTCTTTTGATCTGCCTATGTCATGCAAATATTTTCTTACAATACATAGTTTGCTAATTGGCCTGGACCCCTTTTACTGCCGGTCCGGAGACCCGCAGATCCTTCACAAGTGGACTACGGACGTAATCCGCCCGAGGGGTTCTTCAACTGGCTACTACGTCGCGACGTCCCCTGAATGCCCATCTGCTAGCCGTCTGGAGCATATTGGACTGTTAGCTGAAGAGATCCATCGGCCAATTTCTTGGGCCACTATACCTATTTTGCCAATTGGACTGGACCCGTTTACTACACTACTAATCCATCACAACTGGACTACTGACGTAACAGCACGAGGAGGCTCCGCACGAGGAGGCTATAACAGACTTCTTCCGTCGCGACGTCCCTCTAAGGCCCTTCTGCTAGCTTGCTAGCCCTGGCCTGCTAGCTGTCTGAATCGCTGTGTCGCTGTGTCTCCAGCCAGCCTAACTACTCACTGGACTCCTATGATCACATGCCTCTCCCTAATGTCAATATGCCTTGTCCATTGCTGTTCTGGTTAGTGATTATTGTCTTATTTCACTGTAGAGCCTCTAGCCCTGCTCAATATGCCTTAGCTAACCCTTTAATTCCAACTCCCACACATGCGGTGACCTCACCTGGTTTAAATGATGTTTCTAGAGGCAATATATCTCTCATCATCACTCAATGCCTAGGTTTACCTCTACTGTATTCACATCCTACCATACCTTTGTCTGTACATTATGCATTGGATCTATTCTATCGCGCCCAGAAACCTGCTCCTTTTAGACTCTGTTCTGAACATACTAGACGACCAGTTCTTTTTTCTTTTTAAAATTTTTTTTACCCCTTTTTCGTGGTATCCAATTGTTGTAGTAGCTACCATCTTGTCTCATCGCTACAACTCCCGTACGGGTTCGGGAGAGACGAAGGTTGAAAGTCATGCGTCCTCCGATACACAACCCAACCAGCCGCACTGCTTCTTAACACAGCGCACATCCAACCCGGAAGCCAGCCGCACCAATGTGTCGGAGGCTACACCGTGCACCTGGCAACCTTGGTTAGCGCGCACTGCGCCCGGCCCGCCACAGGAGTCGCTAACCCGCCACAAGCCCTCCCTAACCCGGACGACGCTAGGCCAATTGTGCGTCGCCCCACGGACCTCCCGGTCGCGGCCGATTATGACAGAGCCTGGGCGCGAACCCAGGGACTCTGATGGCACAGCTGGCGCTGCAGTACAGCGCCCTTAACCACTGCGCCACCCGGGAGGCCGACGACCAGCCGATAGCCTTTAGCTGTACCCTTATCCTACTCTGTTCCTCTGGTGATGTAGAGGTTAATCCAGGCCCTGCAGTGCCTAGCTCCACTCCCATTCCCCAGGCACTTTCATTTGACTAACCGTAAACGCCTTGGTTTCATGCATGTTAACCTTAGAAACCTCCTCCCTAAGTTTGTTTTATTCACTGCTTTAGCACACTCTGCCAACCCGGATGTCCTAGCCGTGTCTGAATCCTGGCTTAGGAAGACCACCAAAAATCCTTAAATTTCCATCCCTAACTACAACATTTTCCGACAAGATAGAATTGCTAAATGTGACGGAGTTGCAATCTACTGCAGAGATAGCCTGCAGAGTTCTGTCTTACTATCCAGGTCTGTGCCCAAACAATTTGAGCTTTTACTTTTAAAAATCCACCTTTCCAGAAACAAGTCTCTCACTGTTGCCGCTTGCTGCCTCTGCCCCCACCTCTGCCCCCAGACACTGCCAAGTCCATGGAGAATAAGAGCACCTCCTCCCAGCTGCCCACTGCTCTGAGGCTAGGAAACACTGTCACCATCGATAAATCCACTATAATTGAGAATTTCAATAAGCATTTTTCTACAGCTGGCAATGCTTTCCACCTCGTTACACCTACCCCGGTTAACAGCCCTGCACCCCCCACAGCAACTCGCCCAAGCCTCCCCATTTCTCCTTCACCCAAATCCAGATAGCTGGTGTTCTGAAAGAGCTGCAAAATCTGGACCCCTACAAATCAGCCGGGCTAGACAATTTGGACACTCTCTTTTTAAAGTTATCTGCTGAAATTGTTGCAACCCCTATTACTAGCCTGTTCAACCTCTTTTTCATATCGTCTGAGATTCCCAAAGATTGGAAAGCTGCCACGGTCATCCCCCTCTTCAAAGGGGGTGACACTCTGGACCCAAACTGTTACAGACTATCTATCCTACCCTGCCTTTCTAAGGTCTTTGAAAGCCAAGTTAGCAAACAGATTATTGATCATTTCAAATCCCACTGTACCTTCTCCGATATGCAATCTGGTTGCAGAGCTGGTCATGGGTGCACCTCAGCCACGCTAAAGGTCCTAAACGATATCATAACCGCCATCGATAAGAGACAATACTGTGCAGCCGTATTCATCGACCTGGCCAAGGTTTTCGACTCCGTCAATCACCACATTCTTATCGGCATACTCAACAGCCTTGATTTCTCAAATGACTGCCTCGCCTGGTTCACCAACTACTTCTCTGATAGAGTTCAGTGTGTCAAATCGGGTGGCCTGTTGTCCAGACCTCTGGCAGTCTCTATGGGGGTGCCACAGGGTTCAATTCTCGGGCCGAGTCTCTTCTCTGTATACATCAATGATGTCAATCTTGCTGCTGGTGATTCTCTGATCCACCTCTACACAGACGACACCATTATGTATACTTCTGTCCCTTCTTTTGGACACTGTGATAACTAACCTCCAGACAAGCTTCAATGCCATACAACTCTCCTTACATGGCCTCCAACTGCTCTTAAAAAATGCAAGTAAAACTAAATGCGTGCTCTTCAACCGATTGCTGCCTGCACCTGTCTGCCCGTCTAGCATTACTACTCTGGACGGTTCTGACTTAGAATATGTGGACAACTGCAAATACCTAGGTGTCTGGTTAGACTGTAAACTCTCCTTCCAGACTCACATTAAGCATCTCCAATCCAAAATTAAATCTAGAATCAGCTTGGAGTTATTATCACACAGTGTCTCTTATACTAGTTGAATCTAGTTTTGAATGTAAATAATAATCAGCCTCATTGTCATGTTTCTGTTGAAGTTACTTATCGCAACAAGCATCCTTCACTCATGCTGCCAAACATACCCTCGTAAAACTGACTATCCTACCGATCCTCGGCTTTGGCGATGTCATTTACAAAATAGCCTCCAACACTCTACTCAGAAAATTGGATGCAGTCTATCACAGTGCCATCCGTTTTGTCAACCAAGCCCCATATACTACCCACCACTGCGACCTGTATGCTCTCGTTGGCTGGCCCTCACTTCATACTCGTCGCCAAACCCACCAGGTCATCTACAAGTCTTTGCTAGGTAAAGCCTTGCCTTATCTCAGCTCACTGGTCACCATAGCAGCACCCACCAGTAGCAAGCGCTCCAGCAGGTATATTTCACTGGTCACCCCCAAAGGCAATTCCTCCTTTGACTGCCTTTCCTTCCAGTTATCTGCTGCCAATGACTGGAACCAACTGCAAAAATCACTGAAGCTGGAGACTCATATCTCCCTTACTAACTTTAAGCACCAGCTGTCAGAGCTACTACCTCATCCCCATACTGTATTTATTTATTTATCTTGCTCCTTTGCACCCCAGTATCTCTACTTGCACATTCATCTTCTGCACATTTATCACTCCAGTGTTTAATTGCTATATTGTGATTTCTTCGCCAGCATGGCCTATCTATTGCCTTACCTCCCTTATCTTACCTCATTTGCACACAATGTATGTAGACTTTTTTTCTACTGTATTATTGACTTCTATGTTTGTTTATTCCATGTGTAACTCTGTGTTGTTGTATGTGTCGAACTGCTTTGCTTTATCTTGGCCAGGTCGCAGTTGTAAATGAGAACTTGTTCTCAACTAGCCTACATGGTTAAATAATGGTCAAAAGACACACCCTCGTCATTTTGGTGGGCGGTCCAAATGATGAGCCACGCAAGGGAAGTTTTCAACTTAAACCCCTCAGCCTTTGTTTTTCGTCAGCTTTGCTAGATTGCGGTCCAAACACTTAAAAGACACCCTATCCCCATAGCCATCAAATTAAGTGGACACTTCTGATGACGTTTGATGAGTATACACTTGCAGGGCAAGGAGCGAGGGAGGAAGGAATTATTTTTATTTTTTTATTTTTTTATTAACAAAAATTCAATACATAAAGCACATGAGGGAACACAAGCATACATAGATTACAAACAATGGACAATCGAGCTAGGGGGTACAATATCACATTACAATTACACAAGGACCTTAAGGGACATACAGTGCCTTGCGAAAGTATTCGGCCCCCTTGAACTTTGCGACCTTTTGCCACATTTCAGGCTTCAAACATAAAGATATAAAACTGTATTTTTTTGTGAAGAATCAACAACAAGTGGGACACAATCATGAAGTGGAACGACATTTATTGGATCTTTCAAACTTTTTTAACAAATCAAAAACTGAAAAATTGGGCGTGCAAAATTATTCAGCCCCTTTACTTTCAGTGCAACAAACTCTCTCCAGAAGTTCAGTGAGGATCTCTGAATGATCCAATGTTGACCTAAATGACTAATGATGATAAATACAATCCACCTGTGTGTAATCAAAAACTGTAATCTAAACTTTCAGCTCATACAAGGAGAAGACTGATCAGAGATGCAGCCAAGAGGCCCATGATCACTCTGGATGAACTGCAGAGATCTACAGCTGAGGTGGGAGACTCTGTCCATAGGACAACAATCAGTCGTATATTGCACAAATCTGGCCTTTATGGAAGAGTGGCAAGAAGAAAGCCATTTCTTAAAGATATCCATAAAACGTGTTGGTTAAAGTTTGCCACAAGCCACCTGGGAGACACACCAAACATGTGGAAGAAGGTGCTCTGGTCAGATGAAACTAAAATTGAACTTTTTGGCAACAATGCAAAACGTTATGTTTGGCGTAAAAGCAACACAGCTGAACACACCATCCCCACTGTCAAACATGGTGGTGGCAGCATCATGGTTTGGGCCTGCTTTTCTTCAGCAGGGACAGGGAAGATGGTTAAAATTGATGGGAAGATGGATGGAGCCAAATACAGGACCATTCTGGAAGAAAACCAGATGGAGTCTGCAAAAGACCTGAGACTGGGACGGAGATTTGTCTTCCAACAAGACAATGATCCAAAACATAAAGCAAAATCTACAATGGAATGGTTCAAAAATAAACATATCCAGGTGTTAGAATGGCCAAGTCAAAGTCCAGACCTGAATCCAATCGAGAATCTGTGGAAAGAACTGAAAACTGCTGTTCACAAATGCTCTCCATCCAACCTCACTGAGCTCAAGCTGTTTTGCAAGGAGGAATGGGAAAAAATGTCAGTCTCTCGATGTGCAAAACTGATAGAGACATACCCCAAGCGACTTACAGCTGTAATCGCAGCAAAAGGTGGCGCTACAAAGTATTAACCTTAAGGGGGCTGAATAATTTTGCACGCCCAATTTTTCAGTTTTTGATTTGTTAAAAAAGTTTGAAATATCCAATAAATGTCGTTCCACTTCATGATTGTGTCCCACTTGTTGTTGATTCTTCACAAAAAAATACAGTTTTATATCTTTATGTTTGAAGCCTGAAATGTGGCAAAAGGTTGCAAAGTTCAAGGGGGCCGAATACTTTCGCAAGGCACTGTACATATACTTACAATTCTAACAGCTTTTTTGTTAGTAGAGCATTTAACAGTCTTAAAATACAGTTAAATTTATTTTTGTAGGGTACGAAAATGTGGTTTTCTGTTTGTAAATTTACATTTGTGCACATGAAATTTGGCCAAAAGAATTATGAAATGAATTACATAAAAATGTTTCAGCTTATTTCTATTGTATGTAAAGAATCCAAACAGTACATCTCTCCACAATAGTGTAAAATCTTCATAAATGTGTTCAATTATAAACCTACTGATGTCTTGCCACAGTTTTCTTAAATGCACACAATGCCAAAAAAGATGCAACACTGTTTCTGGGTGGTCATTACAAAAGGAGCAATTTGAGCTGATGTTTTCCTTAAACTTCTTTATATAGTGGTTGGCAGGATAATATTTATGAATAATTTTAAAGGGAACTTCCTTAATTTTGTTAACAGGTAGGTATGTGGGTGGCAACATGCACACTTTTTTCCAACAGATATTATCAATAAATCCATTCCAATAAGGCATGACATAAGGTTTGCATACAACATCCTGCTGAAACAAGGTTCGAATCGCTCTGTTGTTGAATGGACCAAAAGAGAAACAAATCTTTCCTACTGATGAGTCAATAGGGTCAATAGAAGGTAGGCTCTGAGGGTCAGGTCTTGACACGTTCCTGAATAACATAGCAACACCTGAGGAAATGGCATCTAAAACAATTGCAAAATCTTTAGGTGTTACAGGGACCTTGTAAAGTGATAAGAATTCCTTATAACTGAGTAAAATACCCTTTGCATTTACCAGTTGGCTCACCAATAGGATATTATTTCAGAACCAATATTCTAAAAACAAAGAAGTATTTTTATACAATATATCTCCATTATTCCATATATAATATCTGCGTGGAGAAAAATTGTGTTTATAAATTAAGGACCATGACAAGAAAACCTGCCGATGAAAAGCAGAAAGTTTCACTGGAACTTTGTCAATTATAATTGCAAAACAACATGAAGTTAAGGCCACCAAAAGTAGAGAAGACATGATGATGAATAAAATTCCAGATAGAAGTGGGTATTAGGAATTGTTTTATCCAATTGATCTTAAAATTATTATTATTATTATTTTAAAGTAGTAAAGTCCAGAAAATTCAGTCCACCATTCTCATAAGTGTTCATTACAACAGTTTTCCTAATGTAATGGGTACGGTTTCTCCAAAGAAAGTTGAAAAGCATCTGGTCTATCTCCTTGCTTATTTTACTGTCAAGATATAAAGATAGAGTGCCATGTGTTAGTCTAGAGATACCTTCAGCCTTGGTTATTAGGACTCTACCTTTTAAAGATAAGTCCCTCTGTAGCCATTGATTTAGCTTCTTCTGGGTTTTTTTAATAAGAGGGTTAAAATTTAGTAAGCCTCTAGACTTCTGATCCTTTGTAATGGTTATGCCTAAATATGTAAGTTCTTCTTTTACTGGAATACCATAATATGAAGGTCTCACACAAGCTTTGACAGCTATGAGTTCACATTTATTAATGTTAAGATATAGACCAGACGCTTTGGAAAAGGATTGTATCACATTGATCGATATCGGAATTTGGTTAGCGTCTTTCAGAAAAAGTGTAGTATCATCAACCAGCTGGTTTATAATAATTATTTTTACCAGCTATGGAAATACCTTGTACAGGACTATTATTTAAAGAATTTGCAAGAAGTTGGGTGATTCATAAAAACAGGTACGGTGTCACGTTCTGACCATAGTTCCTTTGTGTTTTCTTTGTTTTAATGTTGGTCAGGACGTGAGCTGAGCTGAGCTGAGGCATTCAATCAATGATTGCATCCAGGACTTCTTTAATTATTTTTGCAAATAGTAAGGCTAATATCTTATAGTCATTATTAAGAAGACAAATTGGACGGCAGTTATCGATGAGCAGCACTTCTGACTCATTGTAGGAGGGAGAACATTGTTTTTAATACTCTCTAAAAAGACTTCAAATAGGAAGGGAGCTACTTGTTCAGAAAATAAGGGCCGCCAGAGTCTCCCGCCTGTCCAGGGCCGCCAGAGTCTCCCGCCTGTCCAGGGCCGCCAGAGTCTCCCGCCTGTCCAAGGCCGCCAGAGTCTCCCGCCTGTCCAGGGCCGCCAGAGTCTCCCGCCTGTCCAGGGCCGCCAGAGTCTCCCGCCTGTCCAGGGCCGCCAGAGTCTCCCGCCTGTCCAGGGCCGCCAGAGTCTCCCGCCTGTCCAGGGCCGCCAGAGTCTCCCGCCTGTCCAAGGCCGCCAGAGTCTCCCGCCTGTCCAGGGCCGCCAGAGTCTCCCGCCTGTCCAGGGCCGCCAGAGTCTCCCGCCTGTCCAGGGCCGCCAGAGTCTCCCGCCTGTCCAGGGCCGCCAGAGTCTCCCGCCTGTCCAGGGCCGCCAGAGTCTCCCGCCTGTCCAGGGCCGCCAGAGTCTCCCGCCTGTCCAGGGCCGCCAGAGTCTCCCGCCTGTCCAGGGCCGCCAGAGCCGCCAGTCTGCCCTGGGCCGCCAGAGCCGGCAGTCAGCCCTGGGCCGCCAGAGCCGGCAGTCAGCCCTGGGCCGCCAGAGCCGGCAGTCAGCCCTGAGCCGCCAGAGCCGGCAGTCAGCCCTGAGCCGCCAGAGCCGGCAGTCAGCCCTGAGCCGCCAGAGCCGGCAGTCAGCCCTGAGCCGCCAGAGCCGGCAGTCAGCCCTGAGCCGCCAGAGCCGGCAGTCAGCCCTGAGCCGCCAGAGCCGGCAGTCAGCCCTGAGCCGCCAGAGCCGCCAGTCTGTCATGTGCCGCCAGTCAGCATGGAGCCGCCAGTCAGCATGGAGCCGCCAGTCAGCATGGGGCCGCCAGGTCAGCCAGGAGCCGCCAGGAGCCGCCAGTCAGCCAGGAGCCGCCAGAGCTGGCAGTCTGTCCTGAGCTGCCAGAGCCGCCAGTCTGTCCTGAGCCGCCAGTCTGTTATGAGCCGCCAGAGCCGTCAGTCAGCCAGGAGCCGCCAGAGCCGTCAACCAGCCTGAGCTACCTCTCAGTCCTGAGCTACCCCTCAGTCCTGAGCTACCCCTCAGTCTTGAGCTACCCCTCAGTGCTGAGCTACCCCTCAGTCCTGAGCTACCCCTCAGTCCGGAGCTGCCCCTCAGGAATTTGTTAAGTCCAGAGGTGTCCCTCAGTCCTGTGGGTCTATTTATTAGGGTTCCCAAGTCAGGGTCGGCGGCAAGGGTCGTGAGCTGAGTGGGCATTCTATGTTGTGTGTCTAGTTTTCCCGTTTCTATGTTTGGCCTGATATGGTTCTCAATCAGAGGCAGGTGTTAGTCATTGTCTCTGATTGGGAACCATATTTAGGTAGCCTGTTTTGTGTTGGGTTTGGTGGGTGGTTGTCTTCTGTCTTCGTGTGTCTGCATTAGACAGAACTGTTTCGGTTTTTCACATTTGTTGTTTTGTATTTTGTAGTGTTCACATTTACCGTCTTTATTAAACATGATGAACACTAACCACGCCGTGCTTTGGTCCTCTCCTTCGCCCACAGAAGAAAGCCGTTACATACGGAGAGATAGGACAACCTTGCCTAATTCCTCTCTTTAACTCAAATCTAGGTGAGGTGCCATATTTCAATTTGATAGAGCTTTTACCATTTGCATAGAGAGTCTTAATAGCCTTACAGAAAAAAATCCCCAAAGCCAAGTCTCTCAAGGGAGTGGAAGAGAAACTGATGCTCTACTGTGTCAAATGCTTTATAAAAATCTAAAAATAATATGAAGCTATCCTCAGTTATTAGGTATGAGTAGTCAAGTTAGTCTAATACTAGCCTGACATTGTTAGAAATATGTCTGTTCCTCATGAAGCCAGACTGTGTTTCATCAATGATTGCATCCAGGACCTCTTTAATTATTTTTGCAAGTAGTAATCATTATTAGTAGTCATTATTAAGAAGACAAATTGTACGGCAGTTATCGATGAGCAGCACTTCTGACTCATTGTAGGAGGGAGAACATTGTTTTTAATACTCTCTAAAAAGACTTCAAATAGGAAGGGAGCTACTTGTTCAGAAAATAATTTGTAAAATTCTGATGTAATTCCATCAACACCTGGTGATTTATTGTTCTTTAGATGTTTGATAGTCTCTATAATCTCTTCAAATTTGATGGGTTCATCACACTGTTTATCACTGATACAGCGAACATTATTCAGTGAGTTAAAAAACATATCTGTGGATTCCTGACAGTACGTAGAGCTATACAATTTCCTGTAAAAATTGCTACAGTATTTAGCGATTAATATTTGGTCTTCTGTGTTATTTTTTGAGTGAAATTTCTCAAGTCTAAAGAAATAGGATGAATTCTGTTCTCCCTCCTCAATCCATTTTTTCCTAGATCTAATAAAGACTCCTTCTGCTTTTAATTTATATATCTTATCCAGTTTATTTTGTAACTCAATTAGTTCCATCGTCTCCTCCCCCGAGAGGTTGGCTGGGGACCTCTGAGAAAGGGAAGATATCTTAATGATCACCTTTTCCTCCTCAGCTCTTCTGGTCTTAGCGAGATTACTACCATATTTTCTAAGGTATTTGGACACCTCAAATTTAAAGAGCTCCCAGTTCTTGCAATAAGATTTTTCTTCACAAGCCCTTTCCCAAAAGTGTGAGAGCAGATTTTTAACCTCAAATTGAACTATATCATTATTTAATAATGAGCTATTTAGCTTCCAGTAGGATGCTCTACCAAGGTTAGTATCAGGGGTAAATATTTTGATATCAATGTAAATAGCCCTATGGTCTGTGAGGGGAGCAGTACAAATATGTGTAGTAACACACTCACTATCAATACATTTGGATTGAAGAAATTATTTTTAAATGGACCACTCTTGGCTGGAAATTCATCACTCGTTCATGCCGCGATGATTGTGTTTTCAGCAACCGGTAGCTTGTGGGTGTTTTTTGCTACATTCAATTGAGTGCATGTCTACTTATATTTAACATAATTATTAATATACGCCTACTGTATGATAGCTAGCAAATTAATTAGCTAACTAACGTTAGCCTGCCTAACTGGGACTGCTGAAGAAGGGAAATGTTTTATTTCTACAATTTCCCAAATAATACTTTTTACGTAGTAGCGCAATTTCTAACTTATTTGCGTTTGTTTTTACTTTCACTTGTATGTTGACCTTTCCATCGATGTTGTTTTTAAGTTTTGGCGGACTTTCCTTAGCGGATGTACAATCGTCACTTTTTGAATTATGGGGAGTAGTGATGGGTCGTTCGCGAATGAGTCGACATTAACAGCCGGCTCTTGTAGGTGAACGTTGGGAGGCGGCTCGCATATCAGAAGAGCCGAATCTATTTATTTAAACATTTTAAAATGAAGATATGAATAATCAAAATATTTAAATTAATATAATTAACTTATTCAAAGAACGAAAAAATCTATATATAATATAGGCCTAAATGCTCAAGCACACACACATTCGTTTTGACTGTCTGCTCAGACTAACAGCCTCACCTGTTGATCCTGTCAATCAGACACGCAGTGTCAACCAATGAACCAAAGACGTGTGAGGGAAGGCAGAGCCAACTCACTCACAGTCACACACTTAGCAGCTGAGGAGAGAGAGGAAGGGAAGCTGTGAAAACAACAGCTGGAAAATGAGTCTGAAGCACAGTAGCATTTGGATGCATTTTAATAATGTAGACAATGTCAGAGCACAGTGTAGAATTTGCCATAAACAAAATCTCATATAAAGCCGGTTCTACGCACAACCTACATCGGAATATGCGAACTGTGCACACAACTGTGAAGCTAGCTGTAGCGGAGCTTCGAGGAACTAGCGGGCCTGCTAGTGATAGTGGTGGACCCAGCACCTCCACACGTGGAGATGTATCCACTCAGTCAAGTAGGCCTACTCCGCGACCACAGCAATGCAGTTTTCTATAGACCAGTTTATGCCAAAGTCTATGTCTGTAGCAAAACAAGGACAAATTGATATTGCATTGGCTGAAATAATTGCCACCAATTTCGAGCCATTTTCGATTGTGGACAGAGATTTTAGAAATTATAGCAATAGTCTAAATCCAATGTACACAATTCCAAGCAGGAAAATGTTGATGTTCAAATACAGGAGAACGAGACCAAATCATGGACGCTGGACAGAGTGGATTTCAGTTGTAACAAAATGGCAGTTTATTGAGTCAAAAGATATCTTGTCCTGCAGTTTAACGTGCACGGACTTAGTCATATGACTCAGTAAGGAGTCAGCTGAAAAAGCGCTTAGACAAAGGTTACAGCAGTTTTTATACATAGAATAATGTAGGTAGAGTCTTGTCGTGTCGCCTTCTGAATGGTCCCGAAGGGTTGGAGGCGGCTCTAGCCAGAGCAGGAGCCCCATTGGTGCACCGCAGAGTCTTCTGCTCTGGGCACCCGACCAGTACCCGACTCTGTGTGTCAGAGGATCGTGAGGTAGGGGGAACTGAGAGGGGCAGTTTTATGGCTGGGTGTGTGTGTTCGTGCGATGGAATGTCTGTGTGTGTCCTGGGGTCGTGAGATAAGAGAAGAGATAAGAGAAGAGGGCAGTTTATTGTTGGGTATATGTGTTCGTTCCTGTTTGGGCAGGGATACGTGCAATGACTTGAGTCAAGCGGATTAGTTTGGCGCTGTATAATACATGAGCTATGTGTATGAATATATGTATATATGACAAAAACCCTTTCAAAATCACTTATTCCACAACTGTATGAGAGCACACAGGCTTCAGTGCGGGAAAGAGTCCAAAAAGCCTTACCACTGACTCCTGGACATCAAGGGTAACCACTTCTTACATGTCGGTTACATGTCACTTCATTGAAGATTTTTTGATGTCTAGCTGTCTTCTGGACTGCTTTGAGTTCAGCGACAGACACCTCAGAGAACTTGGCAGAGGAACTGTTGAGTGGCCAGAGAATGGCAAGTAATATGGAAAAGTGTTCTGTTGTGTTAGCGAAAATGCAGCTAACATAACCAAACTCATGAAAATCTTAAAATGGACCCATCATCCATGTCTTGCCCACACAATCACCCTGATTGTAAGAGATGCTCTGAAGGTGATGAAGCCCACTGTGGACAAAGTGAAAGCAGCTGTGGAATACTTCCACAGGAGCACAGTAGGTGCTGAAAAACTCAAGTCTACCCAATGCCAGATGGGGATGCCGGAACTGAGGCCTAAACAAGACTGCACTACAAGGTGGAATTCAACATTTTATATGTTGAAGTGGTTTCTTGAGTCAAAGGATGCCATCACCATTGTCAATGTACCTGTTGATGCTCTGACCCAAGAGGAATGGGAGGAGGTGTGCAGAGTCCTGGAACCCTTTGAGCAGGTCACTGTGGAGATCAGTGGAGAGAGGTACAGTAAGCAGATATTACTACATCGTTATTTAATCCAGTATTATATATGTACGTATATGAGCAGTAGATGAGAATGTAGTATCAGTAGACAAAACATGAACCTGAACTACTAAGTTACTGTTCTCTCTTTTCAGCTATGTGACAGCCTCAAAAATGATACTCCTGTGTAAGCATCTGCAGCAAATCACAGCCAGCCGCCAGAGAGAAGCAAATGTAACCACAGGACATGTAACAGAGTTGATGGACACCCTATGTTCATCAATGGACAGAAAGTTCCACAGAATGGTGCTATTAGAAACCGCTGCACCTGACCCCAGGTTTAAGAAGTTAGCCTTCAGTGATGCCAGAGCGATTGATGAGGCTCTTCAAAGAATAACCTCATCAGCAGGGAGGGACAGCCCCAGCAGTCAGCTGGCTCAGGCACCAGGGCAACAGCAAGAAGAGGGATCAGATGGAGCCGAAGCTCCAGCTGTAATGCCACAAACGTATGCTCTTTGACGAGAGAGCAACTGGGGATGCAGCACGAAGGAATCCCTCAGCAGATGCCATAATGGAGGTCCGATCCTATTTGGAGGAGCCCCTCCAAATAGATCTGCAGATCCTCTGAGCTGGTGGAAGAACAAGGCCTCTGTCTATCCACTGCTTACTAAAGTCATGACAGGAGACTCTGCATAGTGGCCACATCCGTTCCCTCTGAGAGGGTCTTCTCGAAAACGGGACAAATAATTACAGAGAGAAGAAACCCAATCAGCCCCTCGAAAGTGAGGCAGCTTGCATTTCTGAATGCAAATCTCTCAGAAAAGCAATATATGGTCAGCATTGCTGTGTGCTGCTGGTTATATGGCAAGAAAGAGAGAAAAGAGGGACCAGTTTAATGTTTTAAGTGGGATGCTGCAGTTTTGCACATTGTTATTTACTTTTCTTTGATATGGTGCAATATTATATTATTATGTTGTTCAAATTGTATTCGTTTAGAATTGTTACATTTATATGCACTTTGTTAATATACATTAAAAAGTTATACTTTAAATGCACATGTTTAATAGCATTGTTTTCCATAACAAACCAATGCATTTGTAAATACATTGTGGTTAAGGTAGAGTATGATTTCTTTTAATAATTTAATTAGAATTGTTTTAACACCAATCATAGTCAAACTATCGCAAAATACAAAACATATTTTTTTAAAGAGCCGTTTGGGAGTCAAAATAGCCGGCTCTTTTTGGTGAGCAGAGCCGAACGAGCCGGCTCACTGAAAAGACCCGGAATGCCCATCACTAATTGGTGAGTTTCGGGCCTCGGAGAGAACATAATTGTACACTCGCAAAGCCGACTGAAAACGAGGGGCTTACGTTGCAAACTTCCCTTGCTTGGCTAATCATTTGGACCACACACCAAGATGGCGACGGGTATTCCCCCAAGGGTTTTAGGCGAGGGTTAGTGGACGAGGGTGTGTCTTTTAAGTGTTTGGACGGTAGACGGAGTGTGCATATAGGTTCACTCCAGGGCCTGAAACTCCCCATAATTAAATTCGCGACGATTGTACATCCGCTAAGAAATGTCCGCCAAAACTTAAAAACAACGTCAATAGAGAAGTCAACATACAAGTGTAAGTAAAAACGAATGCAAATAAGTTAGAAATTGTGATACTAATGCACATGACATCACATGGCACAAACACGTCTTGTAAAAAGTACATATGTTTTTGTTGTGTTATCTTTTGGAAATTGTAGAAATAAAACATGTTCTTTTTCAGAAGTTCCAGCTAGGCAATCTAACTTTAGTTAGCTAATTAATTTGCTAGCAATCATACAGTAGGCGTATATTAATAATTATATATTAAATATATCGGTAGAAACGCTTTTATGCGAAAATATTGATATAATAACCATAACAAAGTAAACTTGGAGTCACGACATTTTGTGTGGTCCTCCCACTACGACTCGTCAGGAAAACATGCAGTTTGTTAGGCTACAGATTAAATGAATGATGATGAACTTCATAGGGAGGTGAAAGTGCAAGGAGCTAAACTTGTTGCACCTTTCCAATAAATATCGAGGGTCTTATTCTGGTGACATGATGATCGATGCTTGGCTGCATTTGGCAAATACAAATAATCTCATAATGTAGGCTATACAGATATTGCCAGCAAACCAGAAATGCAAGGTGAAGCAATTCAGGCATTCTTGAAAGTCAGGACAATCATTGTCCTGCAAAGACACATTTTTATATTAGAAAAAAAATATTTCGCATTTAGAATTAATCGTGGAGTGGAGCTTTATAGTTACGTTACGCGGTTACATCGCGTGCCCCGTGTATCTTCAAATGATTCCGCAATCATTATTTATTCGAGGGAAATTTTTTTTCCATAATTTGTCGCAATGAAGAAAGTTCGACAAAATAAAAATCCACCTCAGTCTAACGGATAAAAATGTCGATCTTTAGAAATTGCCGTTTCCATTAGACATGTCGCAATGACATTCTTTTTTTGTTTTTGCGACATTGCTTTTGTCGAATAAACCTGGGTCAATGGACACCGTCCTACTGTCCTAGTGTTATGTCAGTTTATCTATTCGTTATTTAACGTAATGAAATTGACATGAACACACGTTTTGTACATAAGCTATATCCAGGTAAGACGACGCTGATACATTCATTCCGGTGCTTGTTTTACTTGAACTTTACATCTAGCTTTCTAGCCGGCTAACACCATGGCATCCAAGTTAGCTAGCTAGCTAAGCTAATTGCTTGCCACATCATAGGTCAAAGTGAACTAACTAGCTGGTTAGTTAGTTAGCTGTCAATTATTTACTGTAAAATGTAAGTAGACAGCTATGTAAATTAAATAACACTTATTTGTGGTATTATATTATTAATGCAGCATAAGTTAGCTAGCTAAGTTACACGTTTGGTAACTAGCCAGCTAGAGTCCATGTTAACGTTAGTTGCCCAATGTTCCAGCGCTAGCCGGGGAATGTAGTTAGTTTACCTGTGGTTTGCTAGCTACCTATCCAAGGTTTTGGCGATAATCTATGTTTCTTAAGATATATAACAGTTAGTTAGTATAGACGTCAGAATACTGTTCAGCCAGGAAATTTGGCTCATGTAGTTACTCAACTGACTTCTTACATTTGCTCAGATTCCATTGGTTTGTTATGGTACTCCTTTGACGCTTACTTTTACTTAATTTCAGATAGCTGCCATAGACATGTCTAGACTTTCTGCTCCCCCTTCCTATCCAGTTATTAACCACACTTGCTTGCTAGTCATTTGTTATTGACTGGGTTTCAAAGTGAGCCCATGATTTGACTGGGTTCCAATGTCAAAGTGAGCCCATGATTTGACTGCGTTCCAATGTCAAAGTGAGCCCATGCCACCAAACGGCTTAAAATAAATGCATCTAGTATATGCAGTGTAGATGGAAATTAATGGACAGTTTTTACATTGCACAAGTTTGAATATCAAATTACCTTTAATCACTTCACTGTTTAAACCACAACCTTTGAGACTTGATCTGAAAATGGTCAGTCTGACCTTAGTTTGACAGATATGTAGGCCTAATCATTGATTTGGACAAACTATAACATGTTCTAAACTTGCCAGACTGTTGCCACAGACATTTATTCAGCCCTCAGACATTTCTAGGCCAAACTGTTCTGTTTCCTGATTTCAAGCCTACTCCTTGTGTCATGTGAGGAATATAGCCTAAAGGTTTGTGTTTTCTTCCTAGGCTGCTATACCTTAAAAGAGATGGGTAGATGGGTGTGTGTGTGTGTGCGCAAGGTCCTTGTTCCGTTAGGGAGGTTATATAGAGTGAGCTGTTTTTCACAGATTAGGTCTGTTGGAGAGAGGAGGGGGGAGAGGAAAGGCCCCAGGTTAGGGGAAGAGCAAACTGCTCCCACTCTGTTCTCTCTCCCACCCCAAGTTTTCAATGAGTCATGACTTTATAGTTGCATGCTTTCACAACCCCCCCATTCTCCTCAGCCTCATGCTTCTGTTTCTTGGGAAGAATGAATGATCAGGCTTATTATTTGACAATTTTAACTGAGTATATACACAGGTATTGTACAACTTATTTTATTTACATTGATAGGGGTGTTTGCCCAAGGTTGACAGGATAGCGTCTCCTGATTTGATTTTTTTCTTGTTTGGGCATTTGTAAAGTGTTGAAGGTACACTGTGTGAATGTCAGGAGGTTTTTGTTAACTTCCCGTTGAGGGAAGTGAAATTTGCTCAGTGGCGACAGAATAATATGTATTCTAACCACAGAGACCATGTTGAGGTCAATTTAAGGCTTTTGTACCAAATATTCTCACAGGGTAATATTTTTTTGTATTACATTGTTATTGATTACGACACTGTTGGGGTTAGCGCTTGCTAGAAAGGCGTTACACTGTACTTGTACATGTGACTTTAAACTTGAATGAAGTAGTCATGTGCATTTGCTGAGTCATTTTGCTGTTGCAGAACTAGTTACTCAACAGCATCAATATCAGTCGTCTCCTGTCATGGGTTATTGATACAAGTTTCAAGAGTGCTTATTTCCCATTGTAATGAATACCTTTTTTCTAGGTTACCTTTTTTTAGTTTGTCTTGTCTTGTGTAAGATCTGGTCTAACGCTACAAATTAAAGCATGCACCAGTCAGCCTCTCACCATTTTCTATAGCGGTCCTGCTCTTCTCTGCCAGAGCAGTATTTAGACCCAAGTGGAGAAATGGTGGAAAGAAATGGAACTCTAACCCAGGTATTCCCAAACTTTTTCACTCGGGGGGGCTTCCAGCATTGGAATTTTTCTGTGGACACAAGCACTGTTCATGACACAAACTGTTGACACCTGTTTTGTTGGTAGAGATAATATTGCAGGTTTAAAGTTTATTTCCTGCAATTCTACACATTTTGTCATGAGGTGCAAAGAAAACGTTGCAGTTTTAAAGCATTTTTTGTTGTAATTTTATACATTTGACCTGTCTGTGTACTCGTGTTATTTGAGTGACAAAAAAATTACAACTATAACCCCCCCCCCCCACACACACACACACACACACAGACCCCTTGGGTGTTTGGGAACCACTGCCCTAATATAGAGATGCTCTGTTTTGTTTTTTTGACACCACACTCCAAAAAGGCTCATGTTTTGTCTAATCTTGATTATAGTCCAGTCGTGTGGTCCAGTGCGGCGAGGAAAGACCTAGTTAAGCTGCAGCTGGCCCAGAACAGAGCGGCACGTTTTGCTCTTCATTGTAATCAGAGGGCTGATATACATACTATGCGTGCCAGTCTCTCTTTGCCAAGAGTTGAGTAGAGACTGACTGCATCACTTCATCTTTTTATAAGAAACATTGTGTTGAAAATCCCAAATTGTTTGCATAGTCATCTTACGCACAGCTCTGACATACACACATATCCTACCTGACAGGCCACCAGGGGTCTTTTCATAGACCCAAATCCAGAACAAATTCAAGAAAACGTACAGTATTATATAGAGCCCTTACTGCATGGAACTTCTTTCCATCTCATATTGCTCAAATAAGCAGCAAACCTGGTTTCAAAAAACAGATAAAGCAACATCTCTCGGCACAACGCCTCTCCCCTATTTGACCTAGATAGTTTGTGTATGCATTGATATGTAGACTACGTGTGCCTTTAAAAAAAAAAAAAATGTAGTTCTTGTCAAATTATGTTTTGTGTGGACCTCAGGAAGAGTAGCTGCTGCTTTTGCAACAGCTAATGGGGATCCTAATAAAATCCCAAACCAACTGTTTACTAACACTGATCCTTCAGTGATTCAGTGGGTGACTGGACTGACAGCCTGCAGATACCCACATTGACCAGAGTTTAATTGGTCAGAAATTAAGGCTAGAGATGGAAGCATACTTTTTTCAAACCCGAAATAAGTGTTACTGGTCTCTGCAGTGTTGTATAATATATATTTCTCTTAATATTTAGTTTAATTTCAGTTGCCTGTTTCCAGACAGATCTCCAGTCTCTGCGTTTCCAGAGCTCCCCCTCCGCCTCCCTTTAACCCCAACCCACACTGATGGAGACAGAGCGGGAAGCCGACCTTCTGGAAGGTAACGTTAACAGAAACAAGACATTCCACCACACTAACTCCCACGACTTACTGTGGTCAGCTTTGCAAACATGGTGCACTATAGGCTCTATGCCAGTATACACAATACATTGTAGAAAAAATAACTCCTGAACACACGATTTACCTCTGCACATTTTTGATTCAAGACCTTTTTTCAAGACAAAGTGAGATTCACCTTGTTGTTTTTAGGGCATTAACTCCCAGCCCCACAATGAGATAATCTTGGTGGTAGTGTGTGTGATAACCCTCTTCTAAAGTGTCAAGAAGTGACACTGTGCTCTTTTGGGGAAACAGCATGGTCATGGTTTTCAATTTAGGAACTCGTGCCTTGGACTTAGAAGAGATGTGTTATTATGTTCTTGCATGACTGTTTTTGTGTGTGTGTGGGGGGGGGGGGGGTGATGATGATGTGGCAATAATAGAAATCAGGAGTTTGTGACCAAGCTTTCTTTCCATGGGTTGAAGGGGAATGGGTTAGTAAGTTAGTCTTTGTCATCCTGAGTCTGACTCGTGTATTGAAATAGGAAGTTATTGAGACATTAATTGAGTTAGGCTATATATAGCCTATGTAAGCAACGCTCCTGTTAGAAGAAGTAGACTTGGACCCAAAGAGACTGTAGTGCGAGAGGAACCTTTGGGAGATGAAGGAAGAGAAGCCCAATGAACATTCCAACCTGAGTAAGTACAGATCATTGTATCAGACCATCGGTAGAGTGGTACACTGTTAGTGTAAGGAGGAGGATGCATTAAGGGTCTAGAATTCTTGTGTAATGATGTGATTATTGGGCTTTTGATTCATATGATGTGACAATTCATGTGATCACTCTGTTCATATTTAACCTGTTACGCAAATAGATATTTGGCCTTAGTATTGCTCTTTGTTTAGCCTACTTTTCAGAGGTACGATGTAGCCTATTAATGTAAAAGGTGCATTGAAAGAGAAAAATGACACCTATTAAGCTATTGGGTGGCAGGTAGCCTAGCGGTTAGCGCATTGGTCTGGTAAAGGATAGGTCGCTGGTTCGAATGCCAGAGCCAACAAGGTGAAAAATTAGCCGACGTGCCCTTGAGCAAGGCACTTAACCCTAATTTGTTCCAAGGGCGCTGTATTACTATGGCTGACCCTGTAAAACAACACATTTCACTGCACCTATCCGGTGTATGTGACAATAAAAATATTGTAAAAAAATGTTTTACAATACGTATCTTTTACTTTATAACCTGAAGTGTTTCAAAATGTGTCATAACAGGTTTGTTGGCCCTTCCTGGAGACTCAGCCAGGTTAAGAGAGTTGATTGACACTCCATTTACAGTGGACTTTAATGTGGCACTTCCTTGTTGAAGTTGGCAAACGCTTCTGTCATTAGAGAGACTGAAAGTATGGCTTTCAATCTCTTTACTGTGGCAAGGTTGCCAATGAATGTCTGCTTTAATCTGCAGCTGAATCAAATCAAATGTTATTTGTCACATGCGCCGAATACAACAGGGGTAGATTAATAAACAGTGAAATGCTTATTTACAGGCTCTAACCAAAAGGTGTTAGGTGAACAATTATGTAAATAAAGAAATAAAACAACAGTAAAAAGACAGGCTATATACAGTAGCGAGGCTATAAAAGCCCTTGACCAATAATACTATTTTATTTACTAAAATAAACTGAAGTAAATTTAAAAAAATAATAATTAAGGAGTGACAAAATAACAGTAGCGAGGCTATATACAGGGGGTACCAGTACAGAGTCAATGTGCTGGGGCACCGGTTAGTCCAGGTAATTGAGGTAATATGTACATGTAGGTATAGGTAAAGTGACTATGTATGGAAAATAAACAGAGTAGCAGCAGTGTAAAGGGGGGAGGGGGACGACAATGCAAATAGTCCCGGTAGCTGTGTGATTAGCTGTTCAGGAGTCTTGTGGCTTGGGGGTAGAAGCTGTTAAGAAGCCTTTTGGACCTAGACTTGGCACTCCGGTACCACTTGCCGTGCGGTAGAAGAGAAAACAGTCTATGACTAGGGTGGCTGGAGTCTTTGGCAATTGTTTGGGCCTTCCTCTGACATGCCTGGTATAGAGGTTCTGGATGGCAGGAAGCTTGTCCTGGGCCGTACGCACTACCCTCTGTAGTGCCTTGCGGTCGGAGGCCGAGCATTTGCCATACCAGGCGGTGAAGTAACCAGTCAGGATGCTCTCGATGGTGTAGAACTTACTTTTTGAGGACCCATGCCAATTCTTTTCAGTCTTCTGAGGAGGAATAGACTTTGTTGTGCCCTCTTCACGACTGTCTTAGTGTGTTTTGGACCATGATAGTTTGTTGGTGATTTGGACACCAAGGAACTTGAAGCTCTGAACCTGCTCGACTACAGCCCCGTCGATGAGAATGGGGGAATGCTCGGCCCTCCCTTTTCCTGTAGTCCACAATCATCTCCTTTGTCTTGATCGCATTGAGGGATAGGTTGTTATTCTGGCACCACACTGCCAGGTCTCTGACCTCCTCCCTATAGGCTCTCATCGTTGTCGGTGATCACTGTTGTGTCGTCAGCAGACTTAATGATGGTGTTGGTGTCGTGCCTGGCCATGCAGTCGTGGGTGAACAGGGAGTAGAGGAGGGGACTGAGCATGCACCCCTGAGGCCCCCCCCCCCGCTGTTGAGGATTAGCGTGGCAGATGTGGTGTTACCTACCCTTACCACCTGGGGGCAGCCTGTCGAAGTCCAGGATCCAGTTGCAGAGGGAGGTGTTTAGTCCCAGGGACCTTCGCTTAGTGATGAGCTTTGAGGGTACTATGGTGTTGAGCGCTGAACTGTAGTCACTGAGTAGCATTCTCACAAAGGTGTTCCTTTTGCCCAGGTGGGAAAGGGCAGTGTGGAGTGCAACCTCTGTGGATCTGTTTGTGCGGTATGCAAATTGGAGTGGGTTTAGGGTTTCTGGGATAATGGTGTTGATGTGAGCCATGACCAGCCTTTCAAAACACTTCGTGGCTATGGTTCGGTATTCATTTAGGCAGGTTACCTTGGTGTTCTGGGGCACAGGGACTGGTGGTCTGCTTGAAATATGTTGGTATTTCAGACGCGGTCAGGGAGAGGTTAAATGTCAGTGAAGACACTTGCCAGTTGGTCAGCGCATGCTCGGAGTACACGTCCCGGTAATCCGTCTGGCCCTGCGGCCTTGTGAATGTTGACATGTTTAAAGGTATTACTCACATCGGCTACGGAGAGCATGATCACAGTCGTCAAGGAACAGCTGATTGTCTCATGCATGCTTCAGTGTTGCTTGTCTCGAATCAAATGGTGTGGAACATAGCTTGGTCATGGGAAGAGTGTGGGTAGAATAGAATCTCTTCATATTGCTCAGGGTCATGTGATCACAGTAGTTTTCATGTCTCTCACTCACTCTCTCTCACTCTCTCTCACACACACAGAGGAACCTCCTCAGGAGAATGGGGTCATCCAGAGCACCCAGGGCCTGTACAGCTCCACCTCCCCTCCGGCTTCAGACGACGAGCCTTTCTCCACATACTTTGAGGAAAAGGTGCCCATTCCAGAGGATGTCACCCAGGTACTGAGGCCATGTGCCCTATGACCTCACAGGGATTATTAAAACAGAGCCCAGGACCTCACACAGATTATTAACACAGCCTAGAAAACCCCAGGGATTATTAACACAGAGCCTATGATCTCAGGGTCTATGACATCACAGTAAGTATTAACTCACAGAGGGTTATGACGTCAAGGTCTATGACCTCACACAGATGAACCCAGAGCCTATGGCATCACATGTGCAATTATGACCTTATAAAATAATGTACCAGTCAAAAGTTTGGACACACCTACTCATTCAAGGGTTTTTCTTTTATTTTTACTATTTTCTACATTAAGAATAATAGTGAAGACATCAGAACTATGAAATAACACATGGAATCATGTAGTAACCAAAACAGTGTTAATCAAAATATATTTTATAAATTAGATTATTTGAAGTAGCCACCCTTTGACTTGATGACAGCTTTGCACCCTCTTGGCATTCTCTCAACCAACTTCATGAGGAATGCTTTTCCAAAAGTCTTGAAGGAGTTCCCACATATGCTGAGCACTTGTTTGCTGCGGTTCCTTCATTCTGCGGT
The DNA here is from genome assembly GCF_057628025.1 of Oncorhynchus mykiss. NCBI lineage: Eukaryota > Metazoa > Chordata > Actinopteri > Salmoniformes > Salmonidae > Oncorhynchus > Oncorhynchus mykiss. The sequence continues at coordinate 59,103,263 of NC_143028.1, read as the reverse complement.
CCAACTTATCCCAAACATCAATCAAATCCAATTGTATTTGTCACATGCGCCGAATACAACAGGTGTAGTAGACTTTACAGTGGAATGCTTACTTTCAGGCCCTTAACCAACAATGCCATTTTAAGAAAATACCTAAAAAAATATTTAAAAAAGAGAAAAGAATAACAAATGATTAAAGAGCAGCAGTAAATAACAATAGCGGGGCTATATACATGGGGTACCGGTACAGAGTCAATGTGCGGAGGCACTGGTGTCGAGGTAGTATGTAGGTAAAGTGACTCTGCATAGATATAACAGAGTAGCAGCAGTGTTCCAGAGGGGGGAAGGTAATGCAAATACTCTGGGGAGCCATTTGATTAGCTGTTCAGGTGTCTTATGGCTTGGGGATAGAAGCTGTTTTAGAAGCCTCTTGGACCTAGACTTGGCACTCTGGTACGGCTTGCTGTAGCAGAGGGAACAGTCTATCACTAGGGTGGCTCGAGTCTTTGGCAATTGTTTGGGCCTTCCTCTGACACCGCCTGGTATATAGGTCCTGGTTTGCAGGAAGCTTGGCCCCGGTGATGTACTGGGACGTACGGACTATCTCTGTAGTGCCTTGCGGTCAGAGGCCGAGCAGTTTCCATACCAGGCAGTGACGCAACCAGTCAGGATGCTCTTGATGGTGCAGCTGTAAAACCTTTTGAGGATCTGAGGACCCATGCCAAATCTTTTTAGTTTCCTGAGGGGGAATATGTTGTCGTGCCCTCTCCTTGAAAGCGGCAGCTCTACCCTTTAAGCTCGAATGTTGAATGTAGTCCATGGCTTCTGGTTGGGGTATGTACATACCGTCACTGTGGGGACGACGTCCTCGATGCACTTATTGATCAAGCAAGTGACTGATGTGGTGTACTCCTTAATGCCATCGGAGAAATCCCGGAACATAGTCCAGTCTGTGCTAGCAAAACATTCCTGTCGTTTAATATCTGCTTCATCTGACCACTTTTTTTTTTTATAGACTGAATTACTGGTGCTTCCTGCTTTAATTTTGGTCAGATTTGCCAAATAGAGGGCAAGGGAGAGCTTTGTACACTTCTGTGTGTGGAGTAAAGGTGGTCTTGATTTTTTTTTCTCTGGTTGCATATGTAATATGCTGAAGAAATGAGGTAAAACTGATTTGTTTCCCTGCATTAAAGTCACTTGGAGTGCCGCCTCTGCATGAGGGTTTTCCAGTTTGCTTATGGCTGTATACAGCTCATTGAGTGCGGTTTCAGTGCCAGCATCGGTCTGTGGTGGTAAGAAAAACACAGGTCTTTTACCAGAGACTGCTGTTCTGTCCTGTCGATAGTGCCAGCTGTATGTTCTTAATGTCGTCGTTCAGCTACGACGGTGGGAACCACACACGCAGCGATTATCCGTTCACCTACTGAACCAAAAATCTCATATTTAGACTCCTCAGACCAAAGGATAGATTTCCACTGGTCTATTGTCCATTGCTTGTGTTTCTTGGCCCAAGCAAGTCTCTTCTTATTATTGGTGTCCTTTAGTAGTGGTTTCTTTGTTGCAATTTGACCATGAAGGCCTGATTCAATCAGTCTCCTCTGAACAGTTGATGTTGATGTCTGTTACTTGAACTCTGTGAAACATTTATTTGGGCTGCCATCTGAGTTGCTGTTAACTCTAATGAACTTATACTCTGCGGCAGAGGTAACTCTGGGTTTTCCTTTCCTGTTGCGGTCCTCATGAGAGCCAGTTTCATCATAGCGCTTGATGTTTTTTGCGACTGCACTTGGAAAAACTTTCAAAGTTCTTGAAATGTTCCGGGTTGACTGACCTTCATGTCTTAAAGTAATGATGGACTGTCGTTTCTCTTTGCTTGTTTGAGCTGTTCTTGCCATATGGACTTGGTATTTTACCAAATAGGGCTATGTTCTGTATACCCTCCTATCTTGTCACAACACAACTGATTGGCTGAAACGCATTAAGAAGCAATGAAATTCCACAAATTCTTTTAACAAAGCACACCTGTTATTTGAAATGCATTCCAGGTGACTACCTCATGAAGCTGGTTGAGAGAATGCCAAGTGTGCACAGCTGTCATCGTGGCAAAGGGTATATTGTATGTTTAGTTTAACACTTTTTTTTTTAGCTTACTACATGATTCCATGTTTTCATAGTTTTGATGTCTTTTCTATTATACAATGTAGAAAAATGTAAAAAATTAAGAAACCCTTGTTTGAGTAGTATGTCAACTTCTGACTGGTACTGTATATTACATCACAGTTGAGTCATAGAGCCTATGGCATCATCATGACATCACAGGGCCTATCTTCTAAGTGCGTATGACCACAAAGAGCATATTATGCTAATCTGATGACCTGAATAAAGTTATACACAAAGATATTAGTATAGAATAATTTAGAAATTATTACTTCAATGACTGGTAATACTTCATGCTAAGATTTATTTTCAGGCATTGATTGTAATATTTGCGATCCTCTCTTTTCAGATGTTCAGTTTCCGTAAACTCTGGGCCTTTACGGGACCTGGTTTCTTGATGAGCATCGCCTATCTTGACCCAGGGAACATCGAGTCCGACCTGCAGTCTGGAGCTAAAGCTGGCTTTAAGGTGAACACAAACCTTCATTCAAGGGACGGGTACCAAGTCAAATCAAATGTTATTCGTCATGTGCTTCGTAACCAATAGGTGTAGACTAACAGTGAAATGCTTACTTACGGGCCCTTCCTAACAATTCAGAGAAAGGAAAAATAGAGAAATAATAGATAAGTAATACACAATGAGTAACAATAACTTGGCTATATACATAGGGTACAAATACCGAGTTGATGTGCTGGCGTACGAGGTAATTGTGGTAGATACAGTGGGGCAAAAAAGTATTTAGTCAACCACCAATTGTGCAAGTTCTCCCACTTAAAAAGATGAGAGGCCTGTAATTTTCATCATAGGTACATTTCAACTATGACAGACAAAACGAGAAAAGAAAAATCCAGAAAATCACATTGTAGGATTTTTAATGAATTTATTTGCAAATTATGGTGGAAAATAAGTATTTGGTCAATAACAAAAGTTTCTCAATACTTTGTTATATACCCTTTGTTGGCAATGACAGAGGTCAAATGTTTTCTGTAAGTTCGTCTGTAAACTCGTCTTATGTGGCAGGGCTTGCAAACTATTAGACTACAAAGGGAAGCACAGCTGCGAGCTGCCCAGTGACACGCACCAGATGGGCTAAATCACTTCTATGCTCGCTTTGAGGCAAGCAACACTGAGGCATGCATGAGAGCATCATCTGTTCTGGACGACTGTTATCATGCTCTCTGTAGCCGACGTGAGTAAGACCTTTAAAAAGGTCAACATACACAAGACTGCGGGGCCAGACGGATTACCAGGACGTGTGCTCCGGGAATGTGCTGACCAACTGGCAGGTGACTTCACTGACATTTTCAACATGTCCCTGACTGAGTCTGTGATACCAACATGTTTCAAGCAGACCACCATAGTCCCTATGCCCAAGAACACAAAGGCAACCTGCCTAAATGGACTACCGACCCGTAGCACTCACATCTGTAGCCATGAAGTGCTTTGAAAGGTTGGTAATTGCTCACATCAACACCATTATCCCAGAAACCCTAGACCCATTCCTGTTTGCATACCGCCCAAACAGATCCACAGATAATTCAATCTCTATTGCACTCCACACTGCCCTTTCCCACCTGAACAAAAGGAACATTTATGTGACAATGCTATTCAGTGACTACAGCAATTGCTCGCACTCTGACCGCAAGGCACTACAGAGGGTACTGGGCCGTACACACTACATCACTGAGGCTAAGCTGCCTGCCATCCAGGACCTCTACACTCGGCGGTGTCAGAGGAAGGCCCTAAAAATTGTTAAAGACCCCAGCCACCCCAGTCATGGACTGTTCGCTCAACTACCGCATGGCAAGCGGTATTGGAGTGCCAAGTCTAGGTCCAAAAGGCTTCTTAACAGTTTTTACCCCTAAGCCGTAAAACTCCTGAACAGGTAATCAAATGGCTACCCGGACTAATTGCATTGTGTGCCCAACCCCTCTTTTTACGCTGCTGCTACTCCCTGTTTATCATATATGCATAGTCCCTTTAACTATACATTCATGTACATACTACTTCAGTTGGGCCGACCAACCAGTGCTCCCGCGCATTGGCTAACCGGGCCAGCTGCATTGTGTCCCACGACCCGCCAACTCCTCTTTTACGCTACTGCTGCTCTCTGTTCATCATATTTGCATAATCACTTTAACCATATCCACATGTACATACTACCTCAATCAGCCTGACTAACCGGTGTCTGTATGTATCCTCTACTTTTATAGCCTCGCTACTGTATAGAGGTAGACCGATTAATCGGAATGGCCGATTTAATTAGGGCCGATTTCAAATTTTCATAACAATCGGAAATCGGTATTTTTGGGCGCCGATTTTAACTTTTTATTTTTTTTATAAATACCTTTATTTAACTAGGCAAGTCAGTTAAGAACACATTCTTATTTTCAATGATGGCCTAGGAACGGTGGGTTAACTGCCTTGTTCAGGGGCAGAACGACAGATTTTCACCTTGTCAGCTCGGGGGATCCAATCTTGCAAACTTAGTTAACTAGTCCAACGCAATAACGGCCTGCCTCTCTCTCATTGCACTCCACAAGGAGACTGCCTGTTACACGAATGCAGTAAGCCAAGGTAAGTTGCTAGCTAGCATTAAACTTATCTTATCAAAAACAATCAATCATAATCACTAGTTAACTACACATGGTTGACGATATCACTAGATATTATCTAGCGTGTCCTGCGTTGCATATAATCTGACTGAGCATACAAGTATCTGACTGAGCGGTGGTAGGCAGAAGCAGGCGCGTAAACATTCATTCAAACAGCACGTTCGTGCATTTTGCCAGCAGCTCTTCGTTGTGCGTCAAGCATTGCACTTTTTATGACTTCAAGCCTATCAACTCCCGAGATGAGGCTCGTGTAACCGAAGTGAAATGGCTAGCTAGTTAGCGTGCGCTAATTGTCGTTGTGTTGCTGGTTCGAGCCCAGGGAGGAGCGAGGAGAGGGACGGAAGCTATACTGTTACACTGGCAATACTAAAGTGCCTATAAGAACATCCAATAGTCAAAGGTTAATGAAATACAAATGGTATAGAGGGAAATAGTCCTATAATTCCTATAATAACTACAACCTAAAACTTCTTACCTGGGAATATTGAAGACTCATGTTAAAAGGAACCACCAGCTTTCATACGTTCTCATGTTCTGAGTAAGGAACTCAAATGTTAGCTTTCTTACATAGCACATATTGCACTTTTACTTTCTTCTCCAACACTTTGTTTTTGCATTATTTAAACCAAATTGAACATGTTTCATTATTTACTTGAGGCTAAATTGATTTTATTTATGTATTATATTAAGTTAAAATAAGTGTTAATTCAGTATTGTTGTAGTTGTCATTATTACAAATAAAAACAATTAAAAATCGGCCGATTTAATCGGTATCTGCTTTTTTGGTCCTCCTATAATCGGTATCGGCGTTGAAAAATCATACTCGGTCGACCTCTACTACTGTATATAGCCTGTCTTTTTACTTATTTCTTTACCTATTGTTCACCTAATAGCTTTTTTTTTTTTTGCGCTATTGGTTAGAGCCTGTAAGTAAGCATTTCACTGTAAGGTTGTTTACCTGTTGTATTCGGCGCACGTGACAAACTTTGACTTTTGAATTAATCGGCCATGCCTAATGGCTGTTTGCGTTTTAAATAATGCAGCAGTAGCTCTGGCTTTTTTGTTTCACCTGCCGGTTGGAAGGTGGAGACTACGGTGTCCGAGGCGGAGGGACTGTTCCTGACCACTGCCGATGTGTGGTTGATTTTTCTGGTGCTTTATTGCAGTAGAAGCATCACTCAGTTGGGTGTTACACTGTCGACAATGGAGGATCAGCTACCTATGGAGGAGTGGCTACTATGAAGGAACTGGGAACTTTGGACAAAGGGATGGACCCTGATGAAGAGCTTCTGGCTTGACTGACACTGACTTTCTCCCTGGCTGTACTGTAGCATTGATGCTCCCTCGCAAGCCATAGAGTTTTCCAAACTGCCTCAACCCCATTCGTTTTCCATCTTTCATTTGTTGATTAAATGTTAACATAAGTTTCTAAACATTATTATTTATTTTTTTCCTTGATGATTTGCAATGTATCCACATGTGTGATCTATTGTGATTTTATTGTCAAATATAGCAGTCTTATGGCTTGGGGGTGGTAGAAGCTGTTCAGGGTCCTGTTGGTTCCAGACTTGGTGCATCGGTCAAGCTTGCTGTACGGTACCAGAGAGAACAGTCTGTCTTGGGTGGCTGGAATCTTTGACAGTTTTTAGAGCCTTCCTCACACCGCCTGGTATAGAGGTCCTGGATGGCAGGGAGCTCGGCCCCAGTGATGAACTGGGACATACGCACTACCCTCTGTAGGGCCTTGTGGTTGGCAAACTCCGTGGTGATGTAGCCAGTCAAGATGCTTTCAATGGTGCAACTATAGAGATTTCTGAACCATGCTCAAATTTGAAGACAAATAATTTACTCAAAGGCATAGTTCTATCTCTGGTTGGACAGTAATGTTTTATTCTATAAATCCGCATTTCCTATTACATCTGATCTTTTTGCTCTTGATTATGTTTAATTTACTCCAATGCTTCATCATCATTTTGTCCCCCACTCTCGCTCTCTTTCTCTCTCAGCTCCTGTGGGTGTTGTTGGGGGCCACCATCATCGGCCTCCTCCTGCAGAGACTGGCTGCGCGCCTGGGGGTTGTCACAGGGATGCACCTCGCAGAGGTCTGCAACCGCCAGTACCCCACTGTGAGTAACCCTCCCTTGCCCTACACCATATAGAAGGGTTTAAATTAATTGAATGTGATTGCTTTGTGTTATATCCAGTCTTGTTCTTCACTCCTCCATCCCCCCCTCACTCCCAGGTTCCTCGTATTATCCTGTGGCTGATGGTGGAGCTGGCCATCATCGGCTCAGACATGCAGGAGGTCATCGGCTGTGCCATCGCCTTCAACCTCCTCTCTATGGGCAGGTAGCTACAGTACCATCCGCCAGCGCCCAACCAAGCCACACTTTACTACACTACACAGAGTGCGTCCCAAATGACACCCTATTCCCTATATAGTGCCCCCTGTTCGAAAGTAATGCACTATAAAGGGTGACATTTGGGATGCTGACAAAGGCATACAACGGGTGGTCTAGAGGTCAATGTATTGGGGTCAAAATAACATTGTTGTTTGCTATCTACCAGGATTCCACTTTGGGGAGGTGTCCTCATCACCATCATTGACACCTTTGTGTTCCTTTTTCTAGATAAATATGGTGAGTTTCTTTGACACATTAAGATGTCTGTGATTTTTAAGTCCTTGGGCACAGGTGTGTGTATGCATTTCTGTCTGGGCGTGTTTCAAAATTATTTCTGACTTTTGTTTTTTAGGCTTGAGGAAACTTGAAGCCTTCTTTGGGTTTCTCATCACCATCATGGCTGTAAGCTTTGGATATGAGGTAAGAACAAGCTTTTCCCTGTGTTCATCTATAAAAAATACCCTTCTGTAAACCTGCCAGCTGGTTTTTATAGTATATAGCGCAGCTTTGATAGAATTTGGTAGGTTTTTTTTTCTGCATTTGTGTATATCTGACTGCCGTCTCTTGTGTGTGTGTGCCTGTAGTATGTGATGGTGCGTCCGGACCAGGGGGAGCTGCTGAAGGGGATGTTTCTGCCGTACTGTGAGAACTGTGATTCTGCCCAGATGGAGCAGGCTGTGGGCATCGTAGGAGCTGTCATCATGCCCCACAACATCTACCTACACTCTGCCCTCGTTAAGGTAGGTCTCTTGCATTACGACATAGTGAAAGTCTTTCACTCCTCTATAGTATGACATAGGAGTCAAAGACCTGCTTTATGACTTACTACAGAGTCAAAGATCTTCACTATGACATAGTAGAGGGTCGTCATTGACCTTTACTATGACATAAAATATTGGTAACGATTGAAACAATCATTTATACATTTTTTGGCCTTACAACCAGAAAGTACAATGTCACAAGAATTGTGATTTATATTTTAATTCATTAATTTTAATGATATTTTATTGTCTAGTCTCGGCAAATAGATCGTGGGAACAAGAAGGAGGTGAAGGAGGCCAACAAATACTACTTTATCGAGTCAACTATTGCTCTCTTCATCTCCTTCCTCATCAACGTCTTTGTTGTAGCAGTGTTTGCTGAGGCCTTCTACGACAAAACCAACATTGAGGTGGTGGGTATAATGACTAACCAGACCCAGCATGTCTCCTTGCCTCGGACTGTAGCAATCATTTAGAGATTGTTTATACATTAATATAGCATCAGTATGGCACCTCTAAACCAGTGACCTCCCTTGTTTGTGATGTGCTGCTGTTATTCTGTGTGTCACAGAATGCAAAATGCAATGCATCAGGCAGTCCTCACACAGACCTCTTCCCTCTGGACAACAGCACGCTACAGGTGGACATCTTCAAAGGGGTACATCTTTCAAGGATTAACGACAATCTATATAACCTGTGATATGAAATCACTTTGATACTGTATATACCTGCTATCTCAGTCAGTCATTTTGCCATGAAATGAACATTTGTTTGGTGTTGATAATATGAATAACCATGGGGGGAATTCCTACAATCTCCCACTCACTCTATACAGGGCGTGGTGCTGGGTTGTTTCTTTGGCCCTGCGGCCCTCTACATCTGGGCCATCGGGATCCTGGCTGCCGGACAGAGCTCCACCATGACAGGCACTTACTCTGGCCAGTTTGTCATGGAGGTGAGAACGTGCACAAGTACCCAACTACCGTGTTAGTTTGTGTATGTGAGAGTGCACATTGTATTGTTAACCTTTAAGTCAGTCCTTGTGTATGCGTGTGTTGATGTTTTGTATGTAAACACCTCAGTGTTTTGTCAGTAGGGATGTGTGTTTGTCTGTATGTTGACTATTTTCTCTCTTCCCCTGCCTCAGGGTTTCCTGAACCTGCGTTGGTCCCGTTTTGCCCGGGTGCTTCTCACCCGCTCCATCGCAATCTTCCCCACCCTGCTGGTGGCCATCTTTCAGGACGTACAGCACCTAACGGGCATGAACGACTTCCTCAACGTATTGCAGAGCATGCAGGTCAGAGAGAAGACATGACCAGAGCCCTATCAAAAGTAGTGCACAAAATGGGGACTAGGTTGCCATTTGTGATGCCGAAGGGGTCTGGGAACATGCAGAGAGAAGAGACAGGGCTTGCTGTTTGGGGTTTTAGGCTGTGTTTCTGTATAGCACTTGGACATCGGCTGATGTAAAAAGGGCTTTATAAATATATTTGATTGATTAGGGAGGAGGGTGCAGGACGGAGATAGTGAAGACTTGGGCTAGGGACTGCAGGTTAGAGAGAGGGGTATCAGCTACTCTGGGCTGGCTTGGGAGTCTTTGGGGGTGTTAAACTGATGCATGTATTAAAAGCTATTGAAGGGACAGAGACAGAATGTCATCAGTTCTTTCTGTCTCTCTTTGTTCCACAGCTGCCGTTTGCTCTGATCCCCATCCTGACCTTCACCAGTCTGACATCCATCATGGATGACTTTGCTAATGGACTGTGAGTCACCATAACCCTCAACCCATGTAACACTGAAGATTGCTTCTGTATTTGCACTGATAGACCAAAAAATGAATAAATGTGATGACGGGGGATGCATCTCAAATGGATCCTTATGTCCTACATAGTGCCATACCTAGTGCACTCTGTAGGGAATAGGGTGCCATTTGGGACTTAGTCAGATTTATTTCTGTATTTTCACTGATCGACCAACTAATTCATAAATGTGATGACAGTGACCCTTTATCATTGATGCCTAACTGTTTCGTCTGTGACTGTGCTCCTGAGGGTGTGGAAGATTGGCGGAGGGGTGGTCATCCTGGTGGTCTGTGCCATAAACATGTACTTTGTGGTGGTCTACGTGACTAGCCTGAACAGTGTGGCGCTCTACGTGCTGGTGGCCTTGCTCTGCATAGCCTACCTAAGCTTTGTGTGCTACCTGGTGAGTTACTGTAGTAGTCATTATAGCAGCATGGACTGGGTTGGATAAGCATACAACACTGTAGATCAATTCCCAAATAAAGAGGCTACCGTTCGATGTGGAATACTAGATACTGAATGCAGGGATATGGTTTGAAAAGATGGATTGTAAACTATTATAAGGAGTACAGTGATCCTCTTCTGACCTCCCCTCTCTGTGTGTCTACAGGCGTGGCAGTGTCTGATAGCCCTCGGTGTGTCCTGTCTGGACGTGTCCTGTCTGGGCAACAGGGTAAGCAACAACTGCCACGCTGTGTTCATTGAGGAACAGCCAGCGTATGACACCTAAAATGGAACAGGACATTGTTTTAAAGGACAAGACAGACCAAGACGAACGTTGGCTGTGCACAGCAGATCACCTGCTAGGTGTCGACAAACGTTGGAGATGTAGAATCGTTGGAAAATGAACAGAAAATGACGCACTCGCTGCACATAATGTTCTTGTTGGTCTGTCATGTCCTTCAGGCTTTGAGAGAGACGTACACCTTTTTATAGAGAGATCTTAAGACCTATCCCGATATCTCTAATCATGAGATCAACACTTCAGAGAACATTTTCCCTCCACTGTTCTAATGGTTTTATCGTGTTCTGTTGAGCTACTGGTATGTGGGGTTTATTATGTAAAACCCAATTACGACGACCCCCTGTCCCTTTTTAGAGTCCTCAGGGTTCAGTTATAGTTTATATCCTATCTCCTGTATTTTCATGCTCAAGCAGTGTGACATTCTTATGCTTTTCAATTGGAAAATTAAGTTTGAATTCTATTTCTCAAATTATTGCAGTCCTATTCCAGGTTAAGATGTGACAAGTTATGATCTGGCAAAAGGGCAATTCTTAACCTGCTGACATAATAAGCTGAAGTCTACAGTATTTGGCAGCTGCTATCGTTCTGTTTGGTAATTTACTTTTTCCGTTATTGTACCTCTGTGTGAAGACACCATTTATGATTATTTGGTCAAATGTAGAACTGAAGTATATCTCTCCTTGCTGTATTATTTAATTCATTTTAGATTTTTGTTCATTATAATTACAGTTCTCACCTTTTCAGCAAAAGAAACCATGGGAAGAGAACACTTTTAGTTTGGGTTGAGCATAATTAAAAAATTACCTCTTTTAGTCAGTATTTTCAACACATCTCTCCATTCAAACTGATTTTTTTCAGAGTGCATGTGTTTTGACTTCAAAACTGTTAATATAATCTGTACGTAAATTGGGGTTGTTCCCCACTAGAAGTGAGGCTTTGGAATGGACACGTATGTACAATTTGATGTGACTAGGAAGGACAAACTTTTTAAGTGTAATATCCTTGTTATGGGGAGTAATTAAAGAATTCTCGCATATCTTTTAATTGAGAGTTTTGCCAATTGTCTAACACTGTGGTAGACTTTTTGTAATGTGGTACTAATAACATGCCCCTTGCTACCTTTACTAAATTACGTATGTTATAACATACCACTTGAGGTTAGTTTTATCTTGAATGTTAGTTGTAATGTTTTTGATAAACATCAGATTGGAATTACAGGACTGTTAAAAGCATTCATGAGTAATTTCCTATAATGCCTCAATGCTTTTTCATAAGATTCTATGGTTGTTTTCATTCCAACAAATCCTTGGATAGATAACAAAAACCTATAATTCCAAGTGAGATCGAAGTCAAACGCTGAAATTCTATTTTAACAAGTTGATTGCCCTTAAAGGGATACTTCAGGATTTTGGCAATGAGGCCCTTTATCTACTTCCCCAGTCGGATGAACTTGTGGATACCATTTTTGTCTTTTGATACGGATGTTGCCACTTTGACGGAAGTTGCTAAATAGCATTAGCGCAATGACGAAGTCTAGTCATTGAGCTAATGCTAATCAGCATTGGCTCGCAAAACTAACTTCCTTCATACTGGACACAGACATAAAAATGGTATCCACAAGTTAATTTGACTGGGACATCGCTTTAAAGAAAAATTACATCCCAAAAACATATTTTGTTATTTGGTTCATTAGTCCACTGTTGACAAAGTCCCAAAATGTTTTGCTTGTCAGCAATATATTGTTTTAAGATTGAACATGCATATACAGAACTGGTTTCTTGCTGATGTTTAATGCAACATACCAATCTGTAAACTTAATTCATGCAGTTCTTACATGGTCAAGCTCAATCTATTTGACTAAGAATAATATTCAGCAGCTATAAAAGGTTAAGGATTTTACTATGTTTTTACCAAGGTTTTAAGATAACTCAAATGTAACTATCTGTAGTGTCACACCAGTGCATCTCTCTCTCTGTGTAATACAGGCAGGCAGACTCTCTTAGCAGTGCATTGTTCTGACTAGAGGTGTGTTTGAACCCAGCAGAACCAAGTGAAGCATACTGTAGATATAAGCTATACGACAGTGTCTGTCTCACTACTGAATAAAGCAACACCATGTATCAAAAATAAAAATCAAAACAAACATGGATATTTCTAGATGTCTTGTGTCTTGGTGTTCAATGAGAGGATTTAAGTTTTTTAACTTCCCCCCCCTCTTTAATGATAAATAGTTGGGTGTATACATTTGTCCTATTTCACACATGCACAAGTGTGTATTATACGCATGTGTGGATTGAGAGTGGTGTCAGATCCAGGGATCAGCCATTGACGGTGACCCTGGAGCACTTAATCTTAAGTGCCTTGCTCAAGGGCACAGACAGATGTTTTTTTTCCACCTAGTCGTTGCGGTGTTGACCTTTGGGTTACTGGTCTACCAATCTTAAACCGTGAAATGCTTACTTACAAGCCCTTCACCAACAGTGCAGTTCAAGAAGAGTTAAGAAAATATTTATCAAACTAAAGTAAAAAAGTAACACAATAACGAGGCTATATACAGGGGGTACCGAGTCAGTGTGCAGGGGTACAGGCTAGTTGAGGCCCGCTCATTCTTGGATTACCAGGATGTGTACTCAATCTGGCCCTGCGGCTTTGAATGTTGACCTGTTTAAAGGTCTTGCTCACATCGGCTACCGAAAGTGTTATCACACAGTCATCCAGAACAGCTGGTGCTCTTGTGCATGCTTCAGTGTTGCTGTCCTTGAAGCAAGCATAAAGGCATTTAGCTCACCGGGCAGATCGCATCCGAGTTTCCCTTTGTAGTCCATAGTTAAGCCCTGCCACATCTGACGAGCGTCAGAGCCGGTGAAGTAGGATTCAATCTTAATCCTGTATTGACACTTTGCCAATTTGATGGTTCGTCGGAGGGCATAGCGGGATTTATTTTAAGCGTCAGGATTAGTGCTCCTTGAAAGCGGCAGCTCTAGCCTTTAGCTCGATGCGGATGTTGGGATATGTACGTACGGTCACTGTGGGGACGACGTCATCGATGCGCGTATTGATGAAGCCGATGACTGAGGTGGTATACTCCTCAATGGTATTGGATGAATCCTGGAAAATATTCCAGTCTGTGCTAGAAAAACAGTCTTGAAAGCGTAGCATCCGTGTCATCTGACCACTTTTGTATTGAGTGAGTCACTGGCACTTCCTGCTTTAGTTTTTCCTTGTAAGCAGGAATCAGGAGGCATGCATGTCTACGTGTGGAGTAAATGTGTTCTTGAGTTTATTTAATTCAATAAAAAATCTCTGGTTGCATGTGACATGCTGGTAAAACTGATTTAAGTTTGCCTGCATTAAAGTATCTGGCCACTAGGAGCGCCACTTCTGAATGAGCATTTCCTTGTTTGCTTATGGCCTTGGATGAGTGCGGTCTTAGTGCCAGCATCAGTCTGTGGTGGTAAATAGATGGCTACGAATAATATAGATAGTGTGGTCTACGGCTTATCATAAGGCACTCTACCTCGAGACTTCTTTAATAGAAGACATTGCGCAACAGCTGTTTTTGACATGGCTTCTCTGTTCTGCCTGTGCATGGAAAATCCCGCCCGCTCTATATTTTTTATTTAACCAGGTAAGCCAGTTGAGAACAAGTTCTCATTTACAATTGCGACCTGGCCAAGATAAAGCAAAGAAGTGCGACACAGAGTTACACATGGAATAAACAAACGTACAGTCAATAACACAAAGTCTATATACAGGGTGTGCAAATGAAGTAAGATTAGGGAGGTAAGGCAATAAATAGGCCATAGTGGCGAAATAATTACAATTTAGCAAATCAACAGTGGAGTGATAAATGTGCAAGTAGAGATACTGGGGTGCAAAGGAGCAAAAAATAATACAATAAATAACTATATGGGGTTGAGGTAGTTGGATGGGTTATTTACAGATGGGCTATGTATGGTATGGTGCAATAATCTGATGCTTAAAGTTAGTGAGGGAGATATGACTCCAGCTTCAGCGATTTTTTTTTTTTTTTTTTTTTATTTTTATTTTTTTTGTATTTTATTTTTTAAATTTTTTTATTTTTATTTTTTATAAATTTTTTGCAATTCGTTCCAGTCATTGGCCGCAGAGAACTGGAAGGAAAGGCGGCCAAAGGGGGAATTGGCTTTCGGGGTGACCAGCGAAATATACCTGCTGGAGCGCGTGCTACGGGTGGGTACTGCTATGGTGACCAGTGAGCTGAGAAGGCGGGGCTTTACCTAGCAAAGACTAAAAAATGACTTGAAACCAGTGTGTTTGGCGACGAATATGAAGCAAGGGCCAGCCAACAAAAGCATACAGGTCGCAGTGGTGGGTAGTATATGGGGCTTTGGTGACGAAACGGATGGCACTGTGATAGACTGCATCCAATTTTCTGAGTAGAGTGTTGGAGACTATTTTGTAAATGACATCGCCGAAGTCAAGGATCGATAGGATAGTCAGTTTTACGAGGCTATGTTCGGCAGCACGAGTGAAGGATGCTTTGTTGCGAAAATAGGAAGCAGATTTCTAGATTTAATTGTGGATTGGAGATGCTTAATGTGAGTCTGGAAGGAGAGTTTACAGTCTAACCAGACACCAATGTATTTGTAGGTGTCCACACATTCTAGGTCCGAACCGTCCAGAGTAGTGATGCTAGGCGGGCGGGCAGGTGTGGGCAGCGATTGGTTGAAGAGCATGCATTTAGTTTTACTTGCATTTAAGAGCAGTTGGAGGCCACGGCAGAAGAGTTGTATGGCATTGAAGCTCATCTGGAGGTTAGTTAACAGTGTCCAAAGAAGGGCCAAAAGTATACAGAATGGTGTCGTCTGCGTAGAGGTGGATCAGAGAATCACCATCCGCAAAGCGACATCATTGATTTATACAGATGTCTATTGATGTATATATATTATGTCTCGTCGTTCAGCCATGGCTCTGTGAAACATAAGATATTACAGTTCTTAATGTCCCGTTGGTAGGATAAACGTAGGTCATTTTATTTTATTTTCCAATGATTGCATGTTAGCAAGTAGGACAGATGGCATTGAGAGTTTACTCGCTCACCCACGGATTCTCGAAGGACTTAAAAGGAAACAGCTTCTTGCAGTTCGTGGTGAGTAATTGCTGTTTTGATGTCCAGAAGTTATTTTCGGTCATAAGAGACGGTATCAGCAACATTTGTTGTACATAATTGGTTTAAAAAATAGTTTACTAACAAAATAGCACAATTTGGTTAGGAGCATGTAAAACGTCAGCCAACATCTTCAGTGCCATCTTAAATACCTGCTTTTCAGCAAAAAACTATTTCTCAAGCAAGAATTGTGCTAGGACTGTCTGGGAGTGGTCTGGTGCGGGGCAACCTGAAAACTGGCTGTTAACTAGTGGTTTGGAACTTTTTTATTTTTTATTAGGGGGTGGATAAGCTTTAATATTGCGGATAGATTGTTGCTTCCATCAGTAATTTTATTTTATAATAATTTCCAATTCCCCATATATTTTTTGGGTCACTTAGAAATGTCCTTGTTTTTGAAAGAAAAGCGCTTTTTTATTTTGTCCATTTTAAAATAACATCAAATTGATCCGAAATACAGTGTAGACATTTGTTAATGTTGTAAATTACTATTGAAGATGGAAACGGCTGATTTAAATAAAATAAAAATAGATTAATGGATTATCTACGTAGGCGTACAGAAGCCCATTATCAGCAACAATCACTCCTGTGTTTCAATGGCACGTTGTGTTAGCTAATCCAAGTTTCTAATTTTAAAAGGCAAATTGATCATTAGAACACCCTTTTGCAATTATGTTCGCACAGCTGAAAACTGTTTTACTGATTTAAAGAAGCAATAAAACTGGTCGTCTTAGACTAGTTGAGTATCTGGAGCATCAGCATTTGTGGGTTCGATTACAGGCTCAAAATGGCCAGAAACAAATAACTTTCTTCTGAAACTCGTCAGTCTATTCTTGTTCTGAGAAATGAAGGCTATTCAATGTGAGAAACTGAAGATCTCGTACAACGCTGTGTACTACTCCCTTCACAGAACAGTGCAAACTGGCACTAACCAGAATAAGAGTGGGAGGCCCCGGTGCACAACTGAGCAAGAGGACAAGTACATTAGTTTGAGAAACAGACTCCTTACAAGTCCTCAACTGGCTGCTTTATTAAATAGTACCCGCAAAACACCAGTCTCAACGTCAACAGTGAAGAGGCGACTCCGGGATTCTGGCCTCTGTCCAGTGTCTGTTCTTTTGCTCATCTTGATATTTTTTATTTTTTGGCCAGTCTGAGAGATGGCTTTTTCTTTGCAACTCTGCCTAGATTAGCTAACACAACATGCCATTGGAACACAGTAGTGATGGTTGCTGATAATGGGCCTAGGTAGATATTCCATCAAAAATGTGCAGTTTCCAGCTACAATAGTCCACACTGTATTTCTGATCAATTTGATGTTATTTTAATGGACAAAATATTTGCTTTTCTTTCAAAAACAAGAATTTCTAAGTGACCCTAAACTTTTTAATGGTAGTGTGTCTCTCTCTCTCTCTCTCCCCCCCCACAGTGGGGCATAAAAGTATTTAGTCAGCCACCAATTGTGCAAGTTTTCCCACTTAAAAAGATGAGGCCTGTAATTTTCATCATAGGTACACTTCAACTATGACAGACAAAATGAGAAAAAAAAATCCAGAAAACATTGTAGGATTTTTTATTAATTTATTTGCAAATTATGGTGGAAAATAAGTATTTGGTCAATAACAAAAGTTTCTCAATACTTTGTTATATACCCTTTGTTGGCAATGACAGAGGTCAAACGTTTTCTGTAAGTCTTCACAAGGTTTTCACACACTGTTGCTGGTATTTTGGCCCATTCCTCCATGCAGATCTCCTCTAGAGCAGTGACGTTTTGGGGCTGTTGCTGGGCAACACGGACTTTCAACTCCCTCCAAAAGATTTTCTATGGGGTTTTCTATGGGGTTGAGATCTGGAGACTGGCTAGGCCACACCAGGACCTTGAAATGCTTCTTACAAAGCCACTCCTTCGTTGCCCGGGCGGTGTGTTTGGGATTATTGTCATGCTGAAAGACCCAGCCACGTTTCATCTTCAATGCCCTTGCTGATGGAAGGAGGTTTTCACTCAATCTCACAACTAAATACTCTTTTGCCCCACTGTATATGTTTGTAAACGTACCATTAAAAAGTAACATGATGATTGTCTATATAGCTGCACCATGATATTTGCATTGCTACTAAGTAAACCTACAATTGGTACCCACTATTCGACCTGCTAAAAACCCTCATCCCGCGTTGGGTTGTCATCCTAATGACCGGCAGGCCCCCCCCCCCGGATCCCGGAGAGACCGGGACCCATCCTTCGAAAAGAGCACACAGTGCCACCCACAGATCAACCACCAAAAGCATTTCCATTGCCCTCACTTCGCTTTGTATTATGTCTACTAAACGGGATTTTAAAATATTTATCTTAATTTACATAATGAGCAATTCATATTTGTAGTAATGTAGGCAGATTATGCAAATGATTGTTATCTCTTACCACTATTGCAATTACAAAAGTTACATTTTGGCAAGCAATTATTATTTTAGGAAATAATTATTGTGATTCATCCTATATTGTCCCTAACATCTTTTACTCCCTCGCAACAGATCGAGACGCACACACACTCATACACACTTAGCCCCTTTCCCCCACAAACAACCATAGACTCAGATGCTCAACAGTTGCACCATCCCAGAGCCCAACTCAAGAAAGGTCTTGATTTGCCTCTCAGGTGGCGCAGTGGTCTAGGGCACTGCATCGCAGCGCTAGCTGTGCCACCAGAGACTCTGGGTTCGCGCCTAGGCTCTGTCGCAGCCGGGCAGTGGGGCGACGCACAATTGGCCTAGCGTCGTCCGGGTTAGGGAGGGTTTGGCCGGTAGGGATATCCTTGTCTCATCGCGCACCAGTGATTCCTGTGGCGGGCCGGGCGCAGTGCGCGCTAACCAAGGTAGCCGGTGTGCACGGTGTTTCCTCCGACACATTGGTGCGGCTGGCTTCCGGGTTGGAGGCGCGCTGTGTTAAGAAGCAGTGCGGCTTGGTTGGGTTGTGTTTCGGAGGACGCATGACTTTCGACCTTCGTCTCTCCCGAGCCCGTAAGGGAGTTGTAGCGATGAGACAAGATAGTAATTACTAACAATTGGATACAACGGAATTGGGGAGGAAAGGGGTAAAAAATTAAAAGGTCTTGATTTACAAATGCATATACAGTTGCAACTGTATGAGAAGGCCTGCAAAACTGAGCAAAAATTGGAAGATTTGATTAACCATCCTAGGTGATGGAGATCAGATATACTCCCTTCCCCTGAAACAGTCCGACCTTTGATTTTGCGCCACTAGGGCCACAATAATATGCCCCCTCTTTGAATGTCAGAGTGTGACCCTCCCCATGGAGGGGAGGCAGCTAGTGCTGCCAGTACTGCCAGGGTGGGGGCAATCCACACCGGAACTCTTTGTTATTGGTCTATTAATACATTTACCACATGGTGATCATGGAAAGCTGAAACTCCCACCCTAGTTCCCTAGCCTAGTTCAACGGGTATACAACATCAGAACCAAAAATATAAGCTTGTTTTACTCCAATGTCTGTATTTGGGTTAAGTTTTTTTACGCCCATTTCTGTTCACTTACAGTGCATTTGGAAAGTATTCAGACCACTTCCCTTTTTCAACATTTTGTTATTCTAAAATGTATTAAATAAATGTTTTTCCTCATCAATCTACACACAATAGTGGTCTGTAGCAACCACTACATAATAAAAGTCCTGATCCTATACTCCCACAGCTACGCATTGCACTGGGTTGACCACATTTTATGCTCCTGAACTTGTACTGTGATTTCACAATAATGAATACATACCACCAGGCACAATGAGCAAAAAGTGTTGTGTTGGTAAGCACATACTATGTTTTTGGTTGGTGTCAGTGTCTCAATTTGAGACTATAGATGACAATCCCAGTCGCAAAACTTGATAAAGTGCTTTGCTGCTTACAGTTCGTAGCCTATGCATAGTCAAAACACAACCGCTTAAGCATGCCAGTAATGATTATTGAGTTGATGAACGGGACGTCCCACATATCGAGTGCTTCTGACTTTGAGTAATAAGATAATCAAACTCAGATTACATGAGATGAACCATCTCTCACCCTCCCCTCTTCTCAACAGATGAGGCTGATGGGCCACACAGACGTTTACCTGTTGAATGACATGGACAGCAACACGATGGTGGAGAGATAAGGAGGCTATGTTGGAGGGGTGGATATTAGCAGTGGTAAAGTCAGTAGCTAGACAGGGGTGACCTAACATGGTGGAGGCATGGGACCACAGGCTCAGCCAGTACAGTGCTCCTCCTCCTTTGCCTTAGTGCCAACGAGACCTTTGTAAGTGCCCTTCGTCATCATCTATCCCTTACAAGAAGCCTTGAACCCCTCACTTGACATTCCACTAACTATGATTGGCATCTTAAAGTTAGTACCAATGAGTTGTTGGTTTTTATCATGTTGAGCATGCTTTTAAAATTCTGCAAGTACGCCAGCCTTTTCTCAGGTCAGCATTTCCATATGACTTTGAAACTGTTGTTAAACTGCTGTTATAATTTTAGATGGGAAATACACAGTATGTATTACACAGTTTGTTTGTTTGTCCTCCAATTAATATGCATGTACAGTAGCAGTCAAAAGTTTGGACACCTACTCATTCCAGGGTTTTTCTTTATTTTTACTATTTTCTATATTGTAGAATAATAGAGGACATCAACTATGAAATAACACATATGGAATCATGCAGTAACCAAAAACAAATCTAAATTTGTTATATTTTAGATTATTCAAAGTAGCCACCCTTTGCCTTGAGGACAGCTTTGCACGCTCTTGGCATTCTCTCAACCAGCTTCATGAGGTAGTCACCTGGAATGCATTTCAATTAACAGGTGTGTCTTGTTAAGTTCATTAGTGAAATTTCTTTCCTTCTTAATGCGTTTGAGCAAATCAGTTGTGTTGTGACACGGTAGGGGTGGTGTACAGAAGATAGCCCCATTTGGTAAAAGACCAAGTCCATATTATGGCAAGAACAGCTCAAATAAGCAAAAATAAAACGACAGTCCATCATTACTTTAAGACATGAAGGTCCGTCAATCTGGAAAATGTCAAGAACTTTGAAAGTTCCTTCAAGTGCAGTCGCAAAAACCATCAAGCGCAATGATGAAACTGGCTCTCATGAGGACCGTCACACAAAAGGAAGACGCAAAGTTACCTCTGCTGCAGAGGATAAGTTAATTTGAGTTACCAGCCTCAGAAATTGCATCCCAAATAAAGGCTTCACAGTGTTCAAGTAACACACATCAACATAAACTGTTCAGAGGAAACTGCGTGAATCAGGCATTTTTTTTCCAACCGCCATGTCTTTGTGAGACACAGATTAGGTGAACGGATTATCTCTGCATGTGTGGTTCCCACCGTGAAGCATGGAGGATGAGGTGTGATGGTGTGAGGGCGCTTTGCTGGTGACACTATCAGTGATTTATTTAGAATTCAAGGCACACTTAACCAGCGATACGCCATCCCATCTGGTTTGCGCTTAGTGGGACTATCATTTATTTTTCAACAGGACAATGACCCAACACACCTCCAGGCTGTGTATGGGCTATTTGACCAAGAAGGAGAAGGAGAGTGATGGAGTGCTGCATCAGGTGACCTGGCCTCCACAATCACCCGACCTCAACCCAATTGAGATGGTTTGAGAAGAGTTGGACCACAGAGTGAAGGATAAGCAGCCAAAAAGTGCTCAGCATATGTGGGAACTCCAAGACTGTTGAAAAAAGCATTCCAGGTGAAGCTGGTTGAGAGAATGCCAAGAATGTGCAAAGCTGTCAAGGCAAAGGGTGGCTACTTTGATGAATCTCAAATATAACATTTTGATTTAACACTTTTTTGGTTACTACATGATTCCATGTGTTATTTCATATTTTTGATGTCTAAACTATTATTCTAAATTAAATAAAATGGTAAAAATAAAAACCCCTCAATAAGTAGGTGTCAACTTTTGACTGGTACTATGTTGTAGATTTTTTTTTATTTATGAGAACAAATAACTTCACTTTGGTAAGAATTGAGAAGATATATAATACTTAAAGGGCCAAGTTGCTACATCAATTGTTTTGAATATAAATTAATATACACAGTGTACAAAACATTAGGAACACCTGCTCTCTCCTTGTGGAGTCCATGCCCCAACGAATTGATGCTGTTCTGAAGGAAAAGGGGGGTGCAACTCAATATTAGGGAGGTGTTCCTAATGTTTTGTGCACTCGGTGTATATTGATTCTTGAGGAATATTGTTTCTTAGAAATGCCTCATGAGTTTAATTCAACTGGTATACCCCATCAGAACCAAAAATATAAGCTTGTTTTACTGTAATGTCTGGAAACATTGTAAATGTAAACCAACTCTATATCTTCGACACGTGCCTAAAGCTATCGTTTTGATATCTTGTAAGGTCAGGGCTTGCTTTCATAGCTCGGTCTATGAATTTGCGTGGTTACATTTCTCCAGGCCCATACCTCAGCTTTTTACAAAACACAGGTGGGGTGACGGCATTGTTGTTAACGTCTTTTTATTTTTGATTTAACTTCCTAACCTAATCAGGCACTTGGAATATATTGGCCACCATTTTTATTTATTTTCAAAATATATGCATATGCACCCACTGCCCTGCTTAAACTGGGACAGGGGTGCTCAAAATAATTATACATTTTATCAAATGCAATTTCACACCCAAGGCACAAATAGATATATTGGGTGTACTCATTGAAAATCTGTATAATTTGACCCTTTTACTAATTTCCTGCTATTGTGGTCAAAGCACCACAGTAAAACTGTTGCTTTGGCTTTAAATTGAAAGGCATCAAAGCCCACGTCATGCCCAAATTATCCCATTACCTGAGGATCAGTTAAGGGAAAGGACGATGTGATACTAACCTTTGTGTAAGCCATTTTCTTTTGTACAGAACTCTACCCATTGAAATTCCGTTAAAGTGTAAGTTGTCTCCAAAGCCCATAAATGAAAGATGTAGGCCTTTTCTGCTGCTTGGCGCTGTCTGAAGTCAGGTGTCACTGCTTACAGTTCCTGATGACAATATGAATCAACCATGACACAATAGTGATCAATGTTGTTTCCATCTGACATTGAGTGTAGATCATAAATATAAGGTCTCTGCATGGCCACCACTTTAGTCAAGTTATTACTCTGGATTGTTTTGTCATTCTAACAGGAATCATCCACTGTAAGGTATATAGTTAAACTGATTTTATATACTGTAGAAAGCCAGGTCAGTACTCGTAATTTGTCAATTGTAACAGTCAAGTAGATTTTGACTAGTGTATTTTTGTATATATTTTAAGGAAAACCAAAGTAACAGTTTGGATGTTAAGTTGTTGATACCATACATTTTGTATGAATAAAAGTACAAATTATGCTCAAAAAATATTTATTTCTGGTCACTTTAAAATATATATTTATTTTTCAAAGTACAAACTCATGAACAGTGAGGCTGGACAGAGTGACCACCTTAGCTTGATAAGGTTTTTTGCCAATACTTCTCGTTAGACTAGTTAGTGTGGATAGTTGAAAGTACAACCTACTTCTGTTCCTGTAGAATAAAAACAGTTCACACATGTCAAAGTAAATAAGCTAGATATACACACACACACACAAATAACTCATGGCGAGGATCAGTGTATGGATTAACTATAGTAGTCTATGGGTTTAGTTACCTAAAAGGTGATATTTTACTAGTGGTTTACAGCAGCTGTCTAGCAGAGAGAATGATAAACAGAACACACAATGGATGTGCTGGCCAATTTCCTGACATGTATATACTTTTTCAAAGTGATTGCCAGATTGAAATGCTACTAAACAAAAAGACAACCTCATCCAAAATATACAGAAAAATATAAAACGTAAAGTGTTGGTCCCAAGTTTGATGAGCAAAAATTAAAGAGCCCAGAAATGTTCTATACGCAAAAGTGTTCTCTCATTCTATGCACAAATGTGTTTACATCCCTGTTAGTGAGCATTTCTCACTTGCCAAGATAATCCAGCCACCTGAGAGGTGTGGCATATCAAGAAGCTGATTAAACAGCATGATCATTACACAGGTGCACCTCGTGCTGGGGACAAGGCCACTAATAATGTGCAGTTTTGGCACACAACACAATGCCACAATGTCTCAAGTTGAGGGCATATGCAATTGGCATACTGACTGGAGGAATGTCCACCAAAGCTATTGCCTGAGAAATAAATGTTAATTTCTACCATAAGCAGACTCCAATGTCGTTTTAGAGAATTTGGCAGTACTTCCAAATGGCCTCAAAACCGTAGACCAAGTGTAACCACGCCAGCCCAGGATCTCCACATCTGGCTTCGTCACCTGCGGTATTGTCTGAAACAAGCCACCTGGACAGCTGATGAAACTGAGGAGTATTTCTGTAATAAAGCCCTTTTGTGGGGAAAAACTAATTCTGATTGGGTGGGCCTATGCCCTCCCAGGCCCACCCATGGCTGCATCCCTGCCCAGCCATGTGAAATCTATAGATTTGGGCCTCATGAATTTATTACAATTGACTGATTTCCTTATATGAACTGTAACTCAGTAAAATCTTTGAAATTGTTGCATGTTGTGTTTATATGTTTGTTCAGTATAAATTACTTGCCATCAATGGAATGTTACTTTGACAGATATGATCCATTCTAGGACTTCTATTTTAAAAAGTACAATGCAGGAATGGCAGGCTTGATGCGTTCTCTGGTCAAGCCAGTTGCTGATTGGCTCACTTGCCGTCTTTACCCAGGTCCTTGTGGGCACCGTATTCTTTGTACATGGAGTAGATCACCCCTACAAATAGACAGACAAAGTCATGTTAGCGGTCTATTTTATGTTAGTGTGTAAGGACAACACGGTCAGTCTTGTGTGGTACATGTTTCCCCTGTAAATTGATAGAGATATTAGCTGTTGGACCTGTGTATCTGTTATACAGCACAAATTGGATTAGGATTTACCTAATGTCATTGCGCCTACTATAAAGCCTTGAGCTCCAACACGCATGTGGATGAGGTGGACTGACATCTTTGTGTTCCCCCGTGACTTCAGCCTCCACAGACCAAAGGCTACCACTGCAGCACATCCTGCCATGCCTGTCAAACACACACATGGGAAATGTAATGATGACTGGGTGGGTGTATTCCTACCCAGTGCTCGACTTGGACTGAAATAGGTGCTGGTACTTATTTTGGGTACCGTTTACTATTAGGTGCAGGAGCTCCACAATCATTTTGATCTGTTTTTCTAGGGAAGTGCAGGACCTCAAGCTGTAGAAAATGTGAGGTGCCAGTACTCAGTTCCAGTGAGCTCCTGCCCAAGTCAAGCACTGAGCTTAGTGGAGTTGACAACCGGATGCATTTGGTTCAGGGACACAGCTAATTCAACCTAGCTTCCTTTTCAACTTAAAACCTGATGTGGGAACTCCACTACTCAGTTTGTTTTATGCCTGCATGATATCTAACCATCGAACCAGGGTTGGAAGAGTGGATTGCAATTTATTCGATGACTGACATTCACTCAAACATGCACTATGGAAAACCTCCACTACAGTGAAGCCCCCAACATAATTCCTGCCCTTGAATATGTTAAAAAAAATATATACAGCTTCACTTACCTATTGGGACAAACGGCGACTCCTTTGCTTTCCTCATAAATTTTGATTCATTCTCATCAAATGATGAAAAATTGTTGTTGGAGGACATGGTAACTGGGAGGAAAGAGGGGCAGAATCTGTTATACGGACTTGCTAAATGAATGTGTATCGTTTTTCCTTCAAGTCCATTAAAATGCAATAATTTAATCATAACTTATATTCCATATACATTGCTTAAAACACAGCATGTCCTTACACAACATACTAGCTACGTGACACCTAGCAGGAAAACGCCTTGAATTTATCTGTTCCAGTTTACGAATCAACTGCAGTACAGACTCACTCACTACTAGACCGATGGGCCCCCAGTTCGAGCTTCTGCCCGGTAACTCGCATGTTAAACTAACAGATGATGCTCGACAATCATTAGACACCGCTTTGTTTTCATAACAAGTTATTTGTCGTCGTGACCTTAGATTGTCACCTAAAGTTATTAAACTAGCTAACATCCCTTCAAAGGACAGAATCAGGGTTTATCTGGCAATAAAGTATGGTTCAGCATTCACAACATCATCTCTAAGTATTGACATTACACAGCCCTTCGAGTGAGCTTTAACGTTAGTAGGTTAATAACTTACATTCGTGCTCTGTCGAACGATCCGGTTAAATGCTGAAGACGCTCTCTTCGGCTACCTGTTGCTGTCTATTCCAACCTTCGAAGTCAAATCAATTTATCGTATCCGTAATACGCAATATTCCTATATTCTTCTTCGGTGAGGTTTAAAGGCAATTGGCATCCAATAAATGTTGCATTACCGCCACCTACCCAGACTGGAGTATAACTCCCTTATACTTCGCTTGAAAAATAAATAAATAAAACAAATACCCTACCTTCTAACACACACTCACACACATTTTTTAAATAATAATATATATACACAATACTCCAGGATTTAAATCTGTTTAGTCCTACTTCAGGCCAACAGCTTGAAAGGATGGGACACAACCACTTAACACACCCTGTAACTCTGACGTTAAGTCTCGCACATGCAAGTACCTTTCTGCAGCTACCACCACAACCTCTATTTTCTGCTATTTACATTCCATCCCTGCAGTACAGTTGATAACCATTGCTATAAAATTGCTATAAAATCCAATCTTACTAAAACATATGTGGGTGATTATGCAACTACAGGCACTTCCATGTCCTCGGGTCAATTTTGGGGATCTTATACAAAATAAAACAAATACAAAAATGTGTATGTTAAGTTCACACTGGAATCGCCCCATACTTTTCAAAAAACCTCTCTATCAAGTATTTTAGCTACTTTTTAGATGCATTTTATACCTCAATTTCCCTAATTTGCCCTTGTCCCTGACCCAGACTTTTAAGTTTCTACTATGTTTTTCTATGAGAAAAGATGAATAATTACGCATTATATAATGTTATGTACTACAGAAAGAGGCAATTAAATAAAATCTATATCAATATTTATTGTAAGTATGACCTTTATATAGTTTTTTTACACAAAATATACCTGTCCTTTGGGAGTGGTGTCATTTCCACCACTGAGGACAAATTACTCATTAATAACGTTTTTTCAAGAGAATGTTAATTTAGTTACCATGGAAACATATTGTGACACTGAAGCACATGGCTGCAGTGGACAGTTGTTCCAGATGTGATGTCCTGAAGTTTAAGAAAAGTCAAGGTAAATATTGCTTGTGTAGAGAATATTTTAATTGTCAGTCATTTCCAAACAGGCTATAATTTCTTTAATTTGTGGTAGAACTTTTGATTTAAAAAATATATATTTTCTGTATTTAAGGTAAATTATATGCTAACTGTAATACTAATCAAACCATGCTAAACTGTTTTCTACAGTTTCTGGAGAAAATTGACAATGTTATTTCCATCACAAACTTAAGTGTGGTGGAAATGACAAAGTGGTGGAAATGACACAAATCCATTATCTTATTCGTTTTTACTTAACTTTTTTTTTTAAACTTTAGCCTTATTTAATCATGTTTAAATTATTTGAATCTAGAAAATGCTCCAAGGTGTGCACAAGTTAAAAACTAAGTAGTATTTGTCTTTATTTTTTGAAGATGCCACATAAAACAACACAGAGGTCACAGACATATAGAAACAAAATAAAAAAGTATTCTATATGATACCAGGACATCTGCAAAAAGACAGGGAGAGATACTGGAAGAAAAAAAGAGAAGGGAGAAGTGAAATCTATCTCTGAGCTTACAAAGCGAGAACAAAGAAACGATGGCAATGGAAATGTAACCAACGGTGTAGAAGACAGACTTTAAAGAGAACAGTTGCAATGGAGACCTACCTATCAGCCAACACACCACCTCAGTCACCAGATGACTTGCAGCCAGAACATGAGGCTAACATACCTGCCCCTAACTTACCTACCCCTGATGCACACCCTGGTACCCCTTCCTCATCGTTTGCAACATGAATGAGAAGTCAAATACTTTCTGGAAGGAAAAAGGTTGGAAGAGATCGCTCAAAAGCATACAGAGATCTATCTTAGTATGACAAAGGTCAAACTTGATAATGCTTTACGGAAAGTTAAAATACAAAAAAAGGTATGATCGACTGATGAACAAAATGAAGAGACAAGATTCCCCAAAGACAAAGACAGAACAGCAAATGAAGAGAACTCAGAAGAACGTGAGAAGGATTTTATTGTTTAAAAATGCCATCATTGCAGAGTTAAAACAAAAGTATAAAAAAATGTGCAGTGCCAAAGACAAACAAGTGGCTTCAAAAATTCTCAGAGGCAACATCCTGAGAAAGTATGGCCTGGTCAAAGCTGCAAACAGAGAATTTGGATTTTCAGCAAAAGCAATGAGGGCAAATGAAAACAGGCCATCAAGTCTTCAATAATCCAGGAAAAATCAGTGTAACAGAATTAGCACAGCCACAGAAGAGAAAATCACTAGATTCTATGAATGTGATGACAACAGCAGAGCAACAACAGGGAAAAGGGACACACTAACGAGGAACAAGAAGGAAAAGCAGAAGCATTTCTTGAATGGCACAATTCAGAACTTTTATCAGAAGTTTAAGAGAGAATATTCAGAAATTCAAATTTCCTATTGTGAATTCTGTAAAATACGTCCTTTTTGGGTTGTCAAGCCAACAGTCCAGGATAGGGACACGTCTCTGCAAAACCCACGCCAACCTCCAGTTCATGGCGGACAAACTACAGTATCACAAAGTGATCAGCTGCAGCAACATTGGGAACCTTAATGAGTCTTTGTGCTGTGAGAACCTGAGGAAAGAGTGCATGTGTACAGAGTTCTCCCTTTGTCAAGCCAAAGAGCTTAAAACATCTGATGTTGATGCTGGTGAGCAGGCATGGTGGTTTGAGTGGAAAAACAAAGCTGAAGAGAGAGAGAAGTTCGCTGTACATTTGACAGTAAAAGAAAAGCTATGTGGCACACTGCATATTCTACTGTAGGGCTTCTCCAAAGGATTGAAAGAGAAGTTGGGGAAACACGTGTACAACATTCAACACCAATACTCAACTGAGAGAATTAAGAGAATCTGTAGAAAGAGGAGATCATTGTGCATATTGACTTTGCAGAGAGCTAACTGTGTAAATACACCAGTGAAATCCAGGCAGTTCACTTTGGTGATTCTCACAAATGATACAGTTTCAATTTGCTCACTGAGCTATTCTATGCGGCATGACCCCTTTGTTATCTGGGCCCATCTCTCAAAAACACTGGCCTACTTCCTTGAGCTCTGCTCTTCGGCTACTGCTGTACACTTTGTGAGTTATGGGCCTTTACAACCCAGTATAGGTCTGAAATGTTTAACAATGGTTGTTGTTCAAAATGTTTGTAATAAAATATTGTTTTCATACGATTTTTTTTTTTTTACATAGATGTAATTTCCACCAAACCTTGTCATTTCCATCACAACCCATATTTTGAGGTAAATTAGTATATTATGTATAATTTACATATATGTATTTGTTTTAGATATGGAAATCATATGGTTGTTATCATAATCTCATAAAAAGGTTGGATGGAAATATATTATTTTTCATGATAAATAAATGTTTTCAGCTTTCACAAAGGCAAGTTTATACATTCAGGTGTTGTGTTGAATTATTAATATTAGGAAAACCTTAAAAATCACTTTAAATAATATTCAATGCAAGTTCATGTACAAATGTATAAGAAATCCGTTATAAATCAATTGTATGATATTTCATTTTCAACTAAAATTGATGTTTAATGACATGATGGAAATTACATTTCCATATATGTGTATGGCTGTCTGGGAAAATTGACAAAAATATATAAATTCCTGAAGTACGATCGCAGCCATTATCAGATATAATTTCTAGACAAATCAAAGACAAGTACAATACTGGTAAAATGGTGTTTGAATAAGTTTTAATTTCTGAAAGTTTGCATGGCCAAAGTGCCCGAAGTTGCATAATCACCCATACCTTATACATATATCTTATATCTTACTGAAACCCCCACTATCTTAGGCCTCATCCCACCCCCTATCTGAGATACCTACTGCAGCCCTCATCCTCCACATACAACACCCGTTCTGCCAGTCACATTCCTCAAAGCACATACATCCCTGGGTCGCTCCTCTTTTCAGTTCGCGGCAGCTAGCGACTGAAGCGAGTTGCAAAAAGCACTCAAACTGGACAGTTCCATTTCTTCATTCAAAGACTCAATCATGGACACTCTTACTGACAGATGTGGCTGCTTTGCCTGATGTATTGTTGCCTCTACCTTCAAGCCCGTTATGCTGATGTCTTTGCCCAATAATGTTTGTACCTCATTGTAAATGAGAATTTGTTCTTAACTGACTTGCCTAGCTTAATAAAGGTTAAATAAAAAATTAAAATAACTTGTTGGTTTATCCCTCTGTACTGGTACAGATCTACTACTCACACCACTGCTCTCAGGATCCCTCCCCCTTGACCCATCTTCCTCTATTTTCTTCACTGCCTCAGCTTATGATATCTTCTGCACTACTCTAACCCTGGAAACCTCAACCTGCCTCTCTCGCATGACAATATTCCTTTCGTGTTAGAACAGCTGCGGTAATGTTAGTGTGGTGTAATATACTATAAAAAAAATGACCAAATTATCCAATATTTTATTTTATTAAATTTTTTTATGTAGGTAACATTAGGTACCTGTGATTTTTTGAAGATTTTATTTGTTTATTTCAAATGAATAAAAGGTGCTGATTGATCTCAGTCAGCAAGTATGCCTGAGTCATCAAGGAATGGTAGAAGCCGTATGCCAGAGTCATGGGTACCTGGAATGTCTCTGGAAGTGGGCGTGTCAACCAAAGTGTGCGGGTAAATCGAAGAGGCCGTATTTCAAGTGAACGAGCTAATTGGGCAGATTTGTTGTCACTCAAGACCGTTTTGCGTGGCTGCTTGTCAAACCTTCAGTGAGTCTTTGTCATGGTTTTGGTAGAAGATGGGTCAAGGGGGAGGGAACTTGAGAGGAGTGGTGTGAGTAGTAGATCTTTACCAGTACAGAGGGATAGGCCAACAAGTGATACTGTATACAGTTCCAGTCAAAAGTTTGGACACATGTACTTATTCAAGGGTTTTTCTTGATCTTTAGTCATCTGGAATGCATTTCAATTAACAGGTGTGCCTTGTTAAAAGTTGATTTGTGGAATTTATTTTCTTCTTGAGCCAATCAGTTGCATTGTGACAAGGTAGGGATGGTATACAGAAGATAGCCCTATTTGGTAAAATACCAAGTCCATATTATGGCAAGAACAGCTCAAAAAAGCAAAGAGGAACAACAGTCCATCATTACTTTAAGACATGAAGGTCAGTCAATCTGGAAAATGTCAAGAACTTTAAAAGTTTCTTCAAGTGCAGTCGCAAAAACCATGATGAAACTGGCTCTCATGAGGATCACCACAGGAAAGGAAGACCCAGAGTTATCTCTGCTGCAGAGGATAAGTTCATTAGAATTACCAGCCTCAGAAATTTCAGCCCAAATAAATGCTTCACAGAGTTCAAGTAACAGACACATCTCAACATCAACTGTTCAGAGGAGACTGTGTGAATCAGGCCTTCATGGTCAAATTTCTGCAAAGAAACCATTACTAAAGGACACCAATAAGAAGAAGAGACTTACTTGGGCCAAGAAACACGAGCAATGACCATTAGACCTGTGGAAATCTGTCCTTTGGTCTGATGAGTCCAAATTGAGATTTTTGGTTACAACGGCCAGTAGGTGAATGGATGATTTCCACATGTGTAGTTCCCGCCGTGAAGCATGGAGGAGGAGGTGTGATGGTGTGGGGATGCTTTGCTTGTGACACTGTCAGTGATCTATTTAGAATTCAAGGCACACTTAACCAGCATGGCTACCACAGCATTCTGCAGCGATACGCCATCCAATCTGGTTTGCGCTTAGTGGGACTTTCATTTGTTTTTCAACAGGACAATGACCCAACACACCTCCAGGATGTGTAAGGGCTGTTTGACCAAGAAGGATAGTGATGGAGTGCTGAATCAGATGACCTGGCCTCCACAATCACCAGACCTCAACCCAATTGAGATGGTTTGGGATGAGTTGGACCGCAGAGTGAAGGAAAAGCAACCCACAAGTGCTCAGCATATGTGGGAACTCATTCAAGACTGTTGGAAAATCATTCCAGATGAAGCTGGTTGAGAGAATGCCAAAACTGTGCAAAGCTGTAATCAAGGCAAATGGTGGCTACTTGAAGAATCTATATAACATATATTTTGATTTGATGAACACTTTTTTGGTTACTACATTATTCCATGTGTTATTTCATAGTTTTGATGTCGTCACTATTATTCTACAATGTAGAAAATAAAAAAATAAAGAAAAACCCTTGATTGAGTGGACGTGTCCAAACTTTTGACTTGTACTGTATGTTACAGTAAGATTGGATTTTTAGCATTTATAGCAACTGTACTGCAGGGGATAGAACGTAAGTTGAAGAAAATGTTGGTTTTGGTGGCAGCTGCAGAGGTATTTGGGTGCGAGACTTGACATCAGAAGAATTACAGGGTGTGTTAAGTGGTGGTGTCCCATCCTTTCAGGTCAATGGCCTGAGGTAGGACTAAATAGATTTAAATAGTGGAGTAGGGTGGTGCTATTTTTTGTGTTGTGTAGATGGTAGGGTATTTTTAATTTTTATTTTCAAGCAAAGTACAAGGGAGTTGTACTACAGCCTAGTAGGTGGCGGTAATGCAACATGTATTGGATGCCAACCATCGTTAAACCTTATCGAAGAAGCTATGTCTAAGGATGACCGGAAGTGGTAGGAGCTGAATCGTCAGATTGTAATCAGATTTTCGAGTGGGCTGATGGAAATGTTGTTTTCGTGGACCAGTGACCACTGTTTGGGAAGCTGTGGCTAGCGAACAATCGATGATAAACAATCAAATTTTACTCGGTGTGGCGGTGGTTCGGCTGTGCCGAAAGTAAAGCAAGTATGGAGCATGGTGGTACAAATAAAGGAGGCCGGTGTTGAGCAGCTGGACTGATCAAGCAGGGAAGTAGTGGATTAAAGGGGTGACAACAGGAGTTTCTGTGAGTGTTATATGTGTTATGTGAGAGCTTATGTACTGAAGCCTTTAAGATGTTATAAATGCTAGAGGTTTGGGCATGTGGCAACGGCCTGTAAAGGGAAAAAGAGGTGTGGAGGGGAGTATGGGAAGTGTGGCATGCTGTACAACAAAAGTGCTGCAGCTGTGGGGGTGCTCATTGTGTGGCATATAGTTGGTATGAGGCTATGAAGCAGGCAGTGGAGGTGTAACAAGTGAGAGTGGCAAGAAGGGTGTCATATGCTGAGGCAGTGAGGGTGGTCCAGGGACATATAGATTCAAGGGAGAGATGGGTAAGGAGCAGGGATTATCTAGACCAGGGATTACGGGGCAGGTGGGAGGCGATATGGTATACATAGATAAGAGAATGCTGGTGACGTTCATAGCAGGAGCTATCAATAGCAAAGTAGAGTCTAAAACAAAGAGGATTCAGCTAATAGTGAAAGCTGCTGGGACACATCTGAGTATGACAGGGTTGACATGGGATGAGGTGCGGGATGATCTCAATTAGTGGAGTCATGTATTACTGGATCTTAGTTATGGTGGTAGTGCCACAATGGAATGCTTGAAGCCTGTTGACTAATGGGCAGCAGTTCATTGTAGATATGCCAGCTAAGCCTGATGTGATTTGTGTGCAGGAAACATGGCTCAAACCGAATGTGGTGTGTATCATACAGGGATATGTAGGGGTTTGTAGGGACGGAGATATTTGGGGAGGATGTGCCACCTTCATAAAGCATGCACTTCCTTACAGGATGTTATGGAAAAGGTATTGAACAGGAATGTATGGAGGTGTGGTTGAGGGGGGTGGTAGTGAACTACTATAATCCGTGTCAGATATTGGATTTAGAAGTGCTGGAGAGGGGGAAAGGCCAGGATAGAAGTAAGGTAGTGTGGTGTGGGGATTTTAATGGAAATGGCCAAGTGATGGAAAATCTGATAGGAATGAAAGATCTGGTGTGCCTGAATGATGGCCAAGGGACCAGGATTGATGTAACCACAGTGAAAGAGTCTGCCTTGGACCTCTTTCTGGTATCTAGTGCGATGGCAGGAATCTGTGAGTGGGAAATATTGGAGTCGATGACAGTAGGGAGTGATCATTACCCCATAGTATGCCCAGTAGGACGGAAGGAGGAGGAGGTGTCAGTGGATGGAGTAGGCAGGTGGGTGTTTGGAAGAGCAATGTGGGATCAGTTTCGAGAGCTGAGTGAGCAAGTGATGGCTCGGGTGGATATGAGAGGGGATGTGGATAGTATGAATAACTGGGTGAGAACAGCATTAATGAGGCAGCTACTGAGGCTATACCTAAGAGTTCAGGGAGGAGGAGGAAGCAGTCCCATGGTGGACGGAGGAGTGTGGGGAAATGGTGAGGAGTAGGAACAGGGCATTTAGAGTACTGAAAAAGATGCCTAACTTCCAGTACGTCTGACTCAGTATAAGCAGGCACAGGCCCTGGTGAGGAGGGCCGACTCTTTTCTTTGTATATACACATCAATGATGTCCCTATTGCTGCTGGTGATTCTCTGATCCACCTCTATGCAGAGGACACCATTCTGTGTACATCTGGCACTTCCTTGGACACTGTGCTAATAAACCTCCAAACGAGCTTCAATGCCATACAACACTCCTTCTGAGGTCTACAACTGCTTTTAAATGCAAGTAAAACTAAGTGCATGCTCTTCAACCGATTGCTGCCTGCACCTGCCCGCCTGTCCAACATCACTACTCTGGGCGGTTCTGACTTAGAATATGTGGACAACTATCCATACCTAGGTGTCTGGTTAGACTGTAAACTCTCCTTCTAAACTCACATTAAGCATCTCCAATCCAAAATGAAATCTAGAATCGGCTTCCTATTTCGCAACAAAGCATCCTTCACTCATGCTGCCAAACATACCCACATAAAACTGACTATCTTATCGATCCTTGACTTTGGCGATGTCATTTACAAAATAGCCTCCAACACTCTACTCAAAAAATTGGATGCAGTCTATCACAGTGCCATCCATTTTGTTACCAAAGGCCCATATACTACCCACCACTGCGACCTGTACACTCTCGTTGGCTGGCCGTCAGTACATATTTGTCGCCAAACCCACTGGCTCCAGGTCATCTATAAGTCTATGCTAGGTAATGCCCCGCCTTATCTCAGCTCACTGGTCACCATAGCAACACCCACTCATAGCATGCGCTCCAGCAGGTATATTTCACTGGTCATCCCCAAAGCCAACAGTTCCTTTGGTCGCCTTTCCTTCCAGTTCTCTGCTGCCAATGATTGGAACTAATTGCAAAAATCACTGAAGCTGGAGTCATATCTCCCTGTAACTTTAAGCATCAGCTGTCAGAGCAGCTTACCGATCACTGTACTTGTACATAGTCAATCTGTAAATAGCACACCCAACTACTTCACACCATATTATTACTTACCCTCTTGCACCCCAGTCTTGTTTGATTTTGTCACACTGATTTGCTTTATCTTGGCCAGGTCGCAGTTAGAAATGAGAACTTGTTCTCAACTGGCCTACCTGGTTAAATAAAGGTGAAATTTAAAAAAGGACAACTATCCGTCAGGCAAAATGGTCATGTTGGCATTGGTTCTGTGACACCACTGGAACGGCGACACCTGTGGGAGAAGTGTGGGGGATGAGTAGGGTCAGAAGGGAGTGGAAATACCCAGTGTTGACGAGTGGGAAGGATGTGGTAGTAACAGATAAGAAGGCAGAGATGATGGCCAAAGCTTTTGTCAAAGTGCATAGCTCTGCAAATTTGGCAGAGGGGCAGAAGCGGAGAGGACGAGAGAGTAGCATTCTGGTGTGCTGGATAGGAGGGAGGATGTAAATTATGCGTTGAATGCACCATTTACCATGGCAGAGATGAAAGGGCAATAGGTAAGGCTGGGTTAACTTCTCCTGGGAAAGATTAGGTGTGCTATGTTATGTTGGCCCATCTTAGTGATGAGACCCTGGATAAGGTATTGGGGTTCTACAACACAGTATGGGAGGAGGGGAAACTACCAGGCAGTTGGAAGGAGGCAGTAGTGGTACCAATCCGGAAGCCAGGGAAGGACCCAACGAGGCCAACGGCTTTAACATTACATGTATGTAAGATTATGGAACGTATTATTACAGAGAGGCTAACTTACTTCTTGGAGATCAGAGGGCTCGCATCGCCACATAAGGGTGGGTTCAGGAAGGCTCATTAACTTTGAGCTGTGTCTTTGATGTATGTATACTAGGTTTGTATTGCTGTCTAACATTAGCGTGGATATAATCTACCAAGCTAACATTAGCTAGTATGTGGACACCCCTTCAAATTAGTGGATTCTGCTATTTCAGCCCCCCCTTGTTGCTGACAGGTGTATAAAATCGAGCACGCAGCCATGCAATCTCCATAGAGAAACATTGGCTGTAAAATGGCCTTACTAAAGAGCTCATTGACTTTCAACGTGGCACCGTCATAGGATTCCACCTTTCCAACAAGGCAGTTCCTCAAACTTCTGCCCTGCTGGAGCTGCCCCGGTCAACTGTAAATGCTGTTATTGTGAAGTGGAAATGTCTAGGAGCAACAACGGCTCAGAAAATCGGATGCAGTCTATCACAGTGCCATCCATTTTGTTACCAAAGCCCCAGATTGGCTGGAGTGGTGTAAAGCTCGCCGCCATTGGACTCTGGAGCAGTGGAAATGCATTCTCTGGAGTGATGAACCACGCTTCATCATCTGGCAGTCCGACAGGCATCCGACAGTTTTTGCAGATGCCAGGAGAATGCTACCTGCCCCAATGCATGTTGCCAACTATGCAGTTTAGAGGAGGAGGAATAATGGTCTGGGGCTGTTTTCCATGGTTCGGGCTAGGCCCCTTAGTTCCAGTGAAGGGAAGTCTTAAAACTACTGCATACAATGACATTTCAGACGATTCTTTGTGGCAACAGTTTGGGGAAGGCCCTTTCCAGTTTCAGCATGAAAATGCCTGTTCACAAAGCGAGGTTCATACAGAAATGGTTTGTTGAGATTGGTGTGGAAGAACTTGTCTGGCCTGCACAGAGCCCTGACCTCAACCCCATCAAACACCTTTGGGATGAATTGGAATGCTGACTGGGAGCCAGGCCTAATTGTCCAACATCAGTGCCTGATCTGACAAATGCTCTTCGAAGCAAGTCCCCACAGCAATGTTACAACATGTAATGGAAAGCCTTCCCCGTTATACCACCCATGGCACCACCCTCAGGTACTTAATCTGTTTGTTTTTCTCTCAGTTGTATCAATTACTATTGTTGCTGTAGTACTTCTCTATTTGCCTAGTTAAATAAAGGTTAAATAAAATTAAAAAAATTGCAAATCATGTTCATCAATTTAATTTGTTTTTTCAAATAAAAGTAGACACCACCTGCTGTGCTCGCTGCGGAGAGCGTGATCCGCCTGCAAGTTCCCCTCAGGAGTGCAGGTCCGTGGTGCCGTGGGTGTGCTGTGACTTCTGCCAGCATTGGTTCCACTGCAAGTGTGTGCAGTAGGATCCAGAGGTAGTGGTGGAGCAGGATTTTTATCATTATTTTTGTGACAATATAAGGATGGAGGTTGAGATTTAATTGTTTGCTTTGTTTGTTGTTTTCAGATTAAATGATTTATTTGTATAAAAAATAAACATATACATACATATATATATATATATATATATATATGTATAAAATATGTGTGTGTGTATGTATGTGTATATGTGTGTTTATTCAACCCATTTTGTGTATTTCTTCCTTTACTTTCCAAGTGCATGTCTGCAACACAAACTACAACAGTGTTTTCATTGTTTGTCAATGCACATTAATAAAATGTAAGTTTTATTTGATGTAAATTATTCATACTCATTTATATTTTACTATTAAACTGGTATCTACTTTCTTACAATATAAAATTAATCTGTAAAACAAATTGAGAGATAATTTGGATAAAACACTGAAGATGTTGGTGAAGAACCATTTTTAAGAGTCCACAGGAGGGCGCA
Organism: Oncorhynchus mykiss; assembly: GCF_057628025.1. NCBI lineage: Eukaryota > Metazoa > Chordata > Actinopteri > Salmoniformes > Salmonidae > Oncorhynchus > Oncorhynchus mykiss. The sequence continues at coordinate 59,065,437 of NC_143028.1, read as the reverse complement.
CCAGGCTACGCAACGAAAAGTTGACGAGCAACTAATTTTATTAATTTTTTTAAATCGGAAGACTAACCAACTAGTCAATTATCTAGTAAACACTTCGGATACGAGGTTGGTGTCTATTTTTGGAACCAAATGAAACGGATATATCTTGTAATTTTAACAAAATAGTAAGGTGGGCAATAACTGGGCGGGGACCGTATGCCGAAAATACGGGACGTCTTTTTATTTTGCTAAACTGCTTATCAAAAAGCTGATAGTATTGCCACAGAAATGTCAAACATTCTAATTGCTAACCCGTTAACTAACATTTTACGACACCAATAATCACAAAACATTGATGGCTTGATCACAAGATAACACCGTTGAAGGTAATATATTTCTTGAAACGCTGTTGAATGTGCCGGTAATACGGGGTCCCACGTCAACTATTGAGCGGAGTTGTGGGAGAGACTCACCAAAACGTTTAATTGTGGCGCAGATCGGTGCAGCAGTCATTCAGATTCGGTAGGCAATTAGATCTGGCATCGACACAGGGCTATCACGACTCCTACTTATATCAATCAGTACACGTGTAAGAACCTAATCATTACGAAACCTGTATTTGATCAAATAAGCCACATCATTTATACATACTTTTTACATTCTTCCTCAAACATAATGCTCTATACCAGTGGTTCCGAAACTTTTAATAGTCCCGTACTCCTTTAAACATTCAACCTCCAGCTGCGTACCCCCTCTATCACCAGGGTCAGCGCACTCCCAAATGTTATTTTTTTGCCACCATTGTAAACCTGCCACACACACACACACACACACACTACGATACATTTATTAAACATAAGAATTTGTGTGAGTTTGTCACAACCGGGCTCGTGGGAAGCGACAAATAGTTCTTATAGGACCAGGGCACAAATAATAATCAATATTTTTGTACTTTATTTAGCCATATTACATAACCTTACTTGTACATCAAAATTGTGAATAACTCACCACAGTTTAATGAGAAGGGTGTGCTTGAAAGGATGCACATGTATTGGAGAGAGTCTGTCTTTTTCTACACACAATCTGTCCCTGTATTTAGTTTTCATGCTAATGAGGGCTGAGAATCCACTCTCACATAGGTATGTGGTTGCAAAAGGCATCATCAGTGTCTTGACATCACAATTTGCAGTTGTTTGTGTCATCTGTTTCGGGAAAGTACCTGCGTAATTGCACACGCAACTCACTCAGGTGCTTTGCTATATCACATTTGACATTGTCTGTAAGCTTGAGTTAATTTGCACACACAAAATCATACAATGATGGAAAGATCTGTGTGTTGTCCTTGTTAATGCAGACAGAGAAGAGCTCCAACTTCTTACTCAAAGCCTCAACTGCGTATATTTTCAGCAAACTTAACCTGTAAATATTTGAATGAACTTAACATTCAACAACAGACAAACTGAACAAGTTCCACAGACTTGACTAACAGAAACACTGACATTCCTGTCTTGCAGGAAGTCACGCACAGAACGAGCAGTATGGCTGGTGGCATTGTCATGCTGGAGGGTCATGTCAGGATGAGCCTGCAGGAAGGGTACCACATGAGGGAGGAGGATGTCTTCCCTGTAACGCACAGCGTTGAGATTGCCTGCAATGACAACAAGCTCAGTCCAATGATGCTGTGACACACCTCCCCAGACCATGACGGACCCTCCACCTCCAAATCGATCCTGAGTACCGGCCTTGATGTAACGCTTATTCCTTTGACAATAAACGCAAATCTGACCATCACCCCTGGTGAGACAAAACCGTGACTCGTCAGTGAAGAGCACTTTTTGACAGTCCTGTCTGGTCCAGCGACGGATTTATGCCCGAATGCAACGTTGTTGCCGGTAATGTCTGGTGAGGACCTGTCTTACAACAGGCCTACAAGCCCTCTGTCCAGCCTCTCTCAGCCTATTCCGGGCAGTCTGAGCACTGATGGAGGGATTGTGCGGTTCCTGGTGTAACTCGGGCCATTGTTGTTGCCATCCTGTACCTGTCCAGCAGGTGTGATGTTCTGATGTACCGATCCTGTGCGGGTGTTGTTACACATGGTCTGCCACTGCGAGGCCGATCAGCTGTCCGTCCTGTCTCCCTGTAGCGCTGTCTTAGGCGTCTCGCAGTACGGATATTGCAATTTATTGCCCTGGCCACATCTGCAGTTGTCATGTCTCCTTGCAGCATGCCTAAGGCACTTTCACGCAGATGAGCAGGGACCCTGGAACCCCCAACCAAAGAGAGGTGTCACAAAAAGCAGAAATATATATAAAATTAATCACTAACCTTTGACGATCTCCATCAGATGACACTCCTAGGACTCAATGTTACACAATACATGTATGTTTTGTTCGATCAAGTTCATATTTATATCCAAAAACCTCAGTTTACATTGGCGCCATGTTCAGAAATGCCTTCAAAACATCCAGAGAAATTGCAGAGGGCCACATAAAATAACAGAAATACTCATCATAAACTTTGATGAAAGATACATGTTTTACATAGAATTCATGATAAACCTGTTCTTTATGCAACCGCTGTGTCAGATTTCAAAAAAGCTTTACGGCAAAAGTACAATATTCAATAACCTGAGAACAGCGTTCAGCCAAAAAAGCAAGCCATAGCCGCCAAATTGTGGAGTCAACAAAAGTCATAAATAGCATTATAAATCTTCACTTACCTTTGCTGATCTTCGTCAGAATGCACTCCCAGGACTCCCACAAGAAATGTTTGTTTTGTTCGATTACGTCCATATTTATGTCCAAATACCTCCGTTTTGTTCGCGCGTTTAGCTCACTATTCCAAAGGCACAATGCGCGAGTGCAAAATCCAGACGAAAAGTCAAAAGAGTTCCATTACAGTTTGTATAAACATGTCAAACGATGTTTACAATCAATCTTTAGGGTCTTTTTTATAATACATCTTCAATAATATTCCAACCGGACAATAGCGTATTCAAGAAGGAACGGCGCGCCCGCGTGACCGCGCAGTAAACAACTGATTGGCCTCAGCCTAGTCAACTTGTTGAAACAGCTCTTATTCGACACCCTTCCACAAAAGAAGCCTCAAACAATTTTCTAAAGACTGTTGACATCTGCTGGAAGCCTTGGGAAGTGCAATCTGTTCCCATAGACACAGCATATTGGATAGGCAATCACTTAAATGAAACTACAAACCTCAGATTTCCCACTTCCTGGTTGGATTTGTCTCAGGTTTTCACCTGCCATATGAGTTGTTATACTCACAGACATCATTCAAACAGTTTTAGAAACTTCAGAGTGTTTTCTATCCAATATTACTAATAATATGCATATACAGTGGGGCAAAAAAGTATTTAGTCAGCCATCAATTGTGCAAGTTCTCCCACTTAAAAAGATGAGAGGCCAGTCATTTTCATCATAGGTACACTTCAACTATGACAGACAAAATGAGATTTCTTTCCCAGAAAATCATATTGTAGGATTTTTAATGAATTTATTTGCAAATTATGATGGAAAATAAGTATTTGGTCACCTACAAACAAGCAAGATTTCTGGCTCTCACAGACCTGTAACTTCTTCTTTAAGAGGCTCCTCTGTCCTCCACTCGTTACCTGTATTAATGGCACCTGTTTGAACTTGTTATCAGTATAAAAGACACCTGTCCACAACCTCAAACAGTCACACTCCAAACTCCACTATGGCCAAGACCAAAGAGCTGTCAAAGGACACCAGAAACAAAATTGTAGACCTGCACCAGGCTGGAAAGACTGAATCTGCAATAGGTAAGCAGCTTGGTTTGAAGAAATCAACTGTGGGAGCAATTATTAGGGAATGGAAGACATACAAGACTACTGATAATCTCCCTCGATCTGGGGCTCCACGCAACATCTCACCCCGTGGGGTCAAAATGATCACAAGAACGGTGAGCAAAAATCCCAGAACCACACGGGGGGACCTAGTGAATGACCTGCAGAGAGCTGGGACCAAAGTAACAAAGCCTACCATCAGTAACACACTACACCACCAGGGACTCAAATCCTGCAGTGCCAGACGTGTCCCCTTGCTTAAGCCAGTACATGTCCAGGCCCGTCTGAAGTTTGCTAGAGAGCATTTGGATAATCCAGAAGAAGATTGGGAGAATGTCATATGGTCAGATGAAACCAAAATATAACTTTTTGGTAAAAACTCAACTCGTCGTGTTTGGAGGACAAAGAATGCTGAGTTGCATCCAAAGAACACCCTACCTACTGTGAAGCATGGGGGTGGAAACATCATGCTTTGGGGCTGTTTTTCTGCAAAAGGACCAGGACGACTGATCCGTGTAAAGGAAAGAATGAATGGGGCCATGTATCGTGAGATTTTGAGTGAAAACCTCCTTCCATCAGCAAGGGCTTTGAAGATGAAACGTGGCTGGGTCTTTCAGCATGATAATGATCCCAAACACACTGCCCGGGCAACGAAGGAGTGGCTTCGTAAGAAGCATTTCAAGGTCCTGGAGTGGCCTAGCCAGTCCCCAGTCTCAACCCCATAGAAAATCTTTGGAGGGAGTTGAAAGTCCGTGTTGCCCAGCAACAGCCCCAAAACATCACTGCTCTAGAGGAGATCTGCATGGAGGAATGGGCCAAAATACCAGCAACAGTGTTTGAAAACCTTGTGAAGACTTACAGAAAACGTTTGACCTCTGTCATTGCCAACAAAGGGTATATAATAAAGTATTGAGATAAACTTTTGTTATTGACCAAATACTTATTTTCCACCGTAATTTGCAAATAAATTCATTAAATATCCTACAATGTGATTTTCTGGATTTTTTTTCTAATTTTTTCTGTCATAGTTGAAGTGTACCTATGATGAAAATTACAGGCCTCTCTCATATTTTTAAGTGGGAGAACTTGCGCAATAGGTGGCTGACTAAATACTTTTTTGCCCCACAGTATTAGCACCTGGGACAGAGTAGCAGGCAGTTTACTCTGGGCACCTTATTCATCCAAGCTACTCAATAATGCTCCCCTGTCACCAAGAAGTTAACTGCCTACCGTCTGTAAGCTGTTATTGTCTTAACGACCGTTCCACAGGTGCATGTTCATTCATTGTTTATGGTTCATTGAACAAGAATGGGAAACAGTGATTAAACCCTTTACAATGAGGATCTGTGAAGTTATTTGGATTTTTACAAATTATCTTTGAAAGACTGGGTCCAGAAAAGGGACGTTTCTTTTTTTGCTGAGTTTATATATTTTTCAAATGAGAATCACGTTTTTATTTGGCGTACCGCCGACGGCATTGCACGTACCCCTGGGGTAATACCTGCTCTATACCATTTTACAGGTACAGCGACTTGTGTACTTTACAGATGGTTTGTTTCAATGAAATGCCAATTATCCCAAAGTGAGCAGTCTGCACTGCTGGGCAGTGAGATTGTTTTGGGAGGTATGTAAGATGGGAGGATATTCGCGGCTTTTATTTCCTTCTCTCCATTTGGGCAATTTTGTTTGCTTCTCTTGTTTCATCACCTCTTTTCACTACACCTCTCTTGTGGGCTGTCTCTCTCTCCTCACTCTCACATTCTCTATCTCGTTCCCTCTCTCATATCCCCCTGTTTCGCTCAGCCCAGGCGTCACAGTTTGCCTTCTAGGACCCTTTTCCTGGAAACGGCCCTATGGCTGAGGCCACCTCGGGGCAAGATGGGAAGGAGTAGGGGGAACAGGCATCTTCCTGCAAATCACATGGTACAGGAGGTGCCTTCACTTCTTGTCTTAAATGAGTTCAGCTTGTGGTCTACGATGTGGTTGAGAGATAAATGGAAGCATGGAGTAGTGGGCGATTACCCTGATATGCCAACTACACATATGTGTCCATCCTGCCACAGCTTTGTGTAGTATTTTGTGTAGTATTTCTACACCACTGTTTTAGTTAGCTTCGTTATGTGTGTCAGCCTGCCCCACCCTTGTGAGTTCTGGTGTTCTCTACTTATCCTGTCTCCCTCTCTCCAGCCCCCTCATTCCTGCCAGACCCTGAGGATCACGTGACCTCTGTATAGGTTTTCCATAAATTCCTCACATTCAACCAATGGGCATCCAGTATCACAACCTTCGGTTTCCCTGTTACCTCATTCCTGCCTGCACGTGTGCTTTCTTCAGTCTCTCTCCCTATAGGTCAATGTATAGGCTAATCTATAGTTCAAGGCCAAGCAGCACAGCACACTGTATTGCTGATCAGGCACAGGTTGTTGGAAGAGTATGTTGTCAGAGAGTGAGACATTACATGTGAAAGTTTAGTCCATTACATAAGTCCTCAGAGGCCATGATGAAACAACATATAGAAAACATCTTTCATCCTGGTGTCAACTATAGACATGTTGGCCTATTTATTATTCGCTGCAATGTATTTTGTTTGTATATCACAATGAAATTCATATACTTAATGTATAGCTCTTATCTGCAGCCTATTCACACTGCTGTTTTTTCATTAGCTTTTTATCTTATAAAAAAACACACTTCCTGTGTTCTTTACTTGCTGTTTGTTTAAACTTTTTCCTGACATTTCTGTTATGCATGTTGTGTTCTGTTTTAATTTGATACATTTATTTTCCAGCTGTGTTTTATCAGCTGGTGAACACTTTCAATATCTTAATCGCTTAGTACAATTAGTAAAAATTTAAAAAATCCAACAGACCCATATGCAAACATACCATCATTATAGATTAATTACATTTCTGCCTGGTATTGCATTGTTTTGCAGGTGGTGTTGCAAAGATTCTGTGATTGCCAATATAACAGATATTCTACATTTCTTAATCCTCCAGACCAGGTATTTCCAAACTGTGGTACGCGCAATGCTGTCGAGGGTACGCCAAATAAAAATGTGATTCACTTTTAAAAAATGTATTTTTTCTTCACATTTTCCAACAGTATATTTATATTTTTCAACAAGTGAGTTTTTTTTCTCACCTGAGTAGCCTCGTTTCACTGCCAAAAATAAAATACAATTATCTAGTGTTCAGCGAAATAACAACACAATGTCAAATACAGGTAGCCTAGTCAAATAATTAACATCCAATCACATTAACCGTTACTCTCTCGCGGGAAACCTTCACTCATAAGCAGACATTTAGAAACGAAGCATGACCATTTGAAAAATAAGCCACAGGAGTTTTTTGAGCGAGAATAAAGGCGACTTTCGAGTAGTAAGACATGTATAAAAGCAACAGATACCATTAAGAAGGGGCTAGGTCTTATTACATGCATACATAATACCACAAGAGGATCTGAAGGAAGCTGCTCCTGCGTTTTCTTGGCTGTGTGCTTAAGGTCGTTTTCCTGTTGAAAGGTGAACCTTCGCCCCAGTCTGAGGTCCTGAGCGCTCTGGAGCAGGTTTCATCAAAATTCTCTGTACTTTGCTCTGTTCATCTTTCCCTCGATCCTGACTAGTCTCCCAAGTCCCTGTCGCTGAAAAACATCCCCACAGCATGATGCTGCCACCACTGTGCTTCACTGTAGGGATGGTGCCAGGTTTCCTCCAGATGTGACGCTTGGCATTCAGGCCAAAGAGTTGAATCTTGGTTTCATCAGACCAGAGAATCTTGTTTCTCATGGTCTGAGAGTCTTTAGGTACCTTTTGGCAAACTCCAAGCGGACTGTCATTTGCCTTTTACTGAAGACTGGCTTCCGCCTGACCACTCGACCACAAAAGCCTGATTGGTGGAGTGCTTCAGAGACGGTTGTTCTTCTGGAAGATTCTCTCATCTCCACAGAGGAACTCTAGAGCTCTGTCAAGAGTAACCATCGGGTTCTTGGTCACCTCCCTGACCAAGGCCCTTCTCCCCTGATTACTCAGTTTGGCTGGGCGGAGAGCTCCAGGAGGAGTCTTGGTGGTTCCAAACTTCTTCCATTTAAGAATGGACGTTCAATGCTGCAGAAATATTTTGGGACCCTTCCCCAGATCTGTGCCTTGACACAATCCTGTCTTGGAACTCTATTGACAATTCCTTTGACCTCATGGCTTGGTTTTTGCTCTGACATGCACTGTCAACCATGGAAGCTTATATAGACAGGTGTGTGCATTTCCAAATCATGTCCATAGGTGGACACCAATCAAGTTGTAGAAACATCTCAAAGATGATCAATGGAAACAGGATGTACCTGAGCTCAACTTCTAGTCTCATAGCAAAGTGTCTAAATATCTTTGTAAATAAGGTGTCTGTTTTTTATTTTAATACATTTGCTAAAATTTCTAACGACCTGTTTTCCCTTTGTCATTATTGGGTATTGTGTGTAGATTGAGGATTTTTATTTATTTAATCCATTTTAGAATAAGGCTGTAACAAAACAAAACAATTGAAAAAGTCCAGGGGAATACTTTCTGAATGCACTGTATTTACTTTTTAAAAAGTTATTCATGTCAAATTCAAACACTCATTTATAATAATGTACCTAAGATTGCATAATAATGTACATAATGTTTATAATCAGTTTATTTGCAGATATGTTCAAATAAAGTGTTATAATATGTTATATACTCCCATTACCACAATCATACTCTAGTTTGAAAATATAATATAGGCCATCAATCAAAGGCAAGATAACTAGTTGATAAGAAATGTATAAAATAAATTTGGTCTTCTGAATGCCTCAGCAAAGGCTTTGTTTTATTTTACTGTTATGACTGATGATACTTTTTAATTACTGGTCATCGGTGATCCGTGCCTCTCCCGGTTTGAATGATTCAATTATGCTTTAGGATTCTTAACGGCCAGCAGGTAGAGTAGCGCTTAAGAGCGTTGGGCTAGTAACCGAAAGGTCGCTGTTTCGAATGCCGAGTCGACTAGTTGAAACATCTGTTGATGTGCCCTTGAGCAAGGCACTTAACCCAAATTACTCCTGTAAGTCACTCTTCTTCTAAATGACTGAAATGTAAAGAGGTAGCTAATTTTAGCCTATATGATAAATCTAAAATGTGGTTTGTAACCAAAAGATTGGTGATGCAAATGGTCAAAACGAAAAAGTATGCTGCCTTTATAGTCTTTAGTTCAAATGTTTTACATGGTAGTCATTTATTCCTTTGTTCTCTGTAGCTGCAGATAGTTGGTGATCATTTTGTCAATAGGTTTCAACCACATAGGTCTACTACGTCATATACATACATTTACTGTAAATAAATAGCATTTGGAATCATATTTAGCATGTAAATATGCAATTAAATAAATAAGTTTAGGATATTAAACCAGTTTTGCATGCTATATCGATAATACAGTATATTTGATGAGGCTATGAGCGAACACAGGAAATATTTGCTATTTCGGGATCCTTGGGACGTCCAATATTGAATTTAAAATGGTTAAGATTAGGGTAAGGGTTGGTTTAGAGTATGGTCGTTCCAATGGGTTCTAGATAGCACTAACCACACAGGAATGCGCTCAGGACGAAGCTGGTTGAGAAGAATGCCTGTGGTACTCCCACTTCTACGAGATCCAATCCGCGACGACGAGCAGTTTCAAGGCGCCCCTGAAATCCCCAGAAGAGAAAAAACAAAGCATTCGATAAACGAAAACAATCCATTACTAATCAGACACATCTATTCTTACTTTGGACCAATGCAATCAATTATTTGACCAATATATTTTCCGCTTTCTTATTGGAGATTATGCTCGTCAGGGTTGTTTATCAGTAGTAAGGGGAACTTGAAACCGGCCCCTGCCATTTCCCCTCGGTTGTTTTGCTTTTTTATCCTGGATTCTCCATGTTGGAGCAATAGCGAGGACTTGCCTAGTATTAGCTAGCTGTCAGAGGGGACCTTGGCGTTACAATAATATACATCGTGTTAAATGCATGAGACAAATTGGGTAGCTTGAACGTGGAAAGATAGCGGCAGCAAGCTGCAATTGCCACGAGAAAAAACGTTTTTATCTAAATATTTTAGGACACCAACGGGTTGGTAAACGCAATTGCTAACCAGCTAGCTGAATGTTGAAAGTAGCTACCTGCGAATTGGGGGAACGGATTGGACTTTGAGGGGCTGTGCATTTGTTAGATGGAAAGTTCTATTATCACTCAAGTGCAGAAAGAAGATAGTCAACTGCCGTCCAAGACAGGTAAATTCTCGGGTTTATTGGCGCGGTGTGATCACTTTTAAATAAAATCTTGTTGAAGCTGACTCCGACACTAGCTAGCCAACTGGTAGCTAGCAAGCAAGCGGCTGCTACTAGGCTAGTAAACATGCTAATAGCTACACGCCAGTCTAATTAATTAATGTAAGGACAGGTTTGAGTTGGTTTTGTCATGTGAACAACATTTTATTTAGGTTCTTGTTGAATGTGTTTCGGACATTTGGGTTATGGCCTGAAGATATCCCAACTGCTGGATGTACTGAATCAGATTTGCCACTGTGTGGGTGTCCATTTTACATTCAGCGCGCGAGTCAAATAATAGAACGTAGCGAGTTCGTGCTATTCATGCGCAGACGATAACATCAGTCAGATAGCGAACATCTGGATAGTTTTTGTTTGTTTGTTTTTAACCGCAAACTTACAAACTACTGTCTTGTTGGCTAATATTATGCAAACCATCGATTCTAGCCTATATTGTCAGCCAGATACTCCATAGATTTTAAATATTTGTATAATTGAAAAGCTGTGAAACACAAGTGTTGACCGCCTGGAAGTACTGTAATGTCTGGAATGTGCCTGATCGTTTTTATTTGTTCAGACCGTCAGATTGCATACTTTTGTTTGCAATTTGTCATATCAGTTTGTATAAATAATTTTATTTTGGCATGGCTGTAACTGCAGTCTTCATTCATGGACTGTCATGCAAATATCTGTCAAAGTAGACTCCTTTTATTAGGGTGTTAGGGGACAAAATACAACTTTGCCTCTGGTATTCTACTTTCTATTCCATGTTTTATAGAGAAGCTTCTTAGAACACTATTTCTTGATGATAGGATTTACCATAGCTGAGATCTTATTTTCAAGTTATTGGAAAAGGTCAACATTAATCCGTTGTCTTTAATGGCACCTAATCACCTTTCTGGATTCTTAAATTCAACACATTCTGTTCAGTGTCTCAAGATAGGGTGGTTATATTATTATAACATTTTCAGGGCTGATGTAGAACACAGATGATCCAAATTAAAGTAATTTATTCAATTAAAATGTGGTATTACAGTAATTTATGACTAATTTAAGCTAGGGTGGTCATTATTAACATATCTTTATGCAAGACTGAGTTTGTAGCAATTTATGAAGTAGAAATACAAATATTTGTATACTATTTTATGCAAATTAGTTACTTAATATGGTAATTAGTTTGTAAGGAATTTTAAAAATACATCATGTTAAGCCCACTCATTTAAAGTAAGCTGGTCATACTAACATATATTGATGTTTTTTTTGCAGTGAGTGGTAACAGAGTACATCAAATTGGGATTAAGTAATAATTATTATTATTTTGACCAATTAGTAACTGTTAGGCTGTATTCAGTAGCTTAACTGATTAGACCTAAAGTGCCAAATAATACACCCAACCCTGTGCCACCTGCATACACACAGCCCCCAACACAGGCTGTGTGTGTGGTAATGATGAAAAGTCTAACACAGACACACACTTCTCACTAAGTATAAACTGTAACATAGACTAGTAGCCTCCTATTTACAGCTTACTTCTAAGGTAAGCCTAAAACTGAGTTGAGTTACATTGTAATGTTATTTTTGGTTTTGATGAGTTACTCTGTGATAAGATGAACTGCACCATTTTGAGCAAATAATTAGCCTAGGCTCAGAAGAGACAGTGAGTTGCCTGCTAGCCAGTTGCAGAGAAGGATAGATGGGACACAATTTCAATTCACTGGTATTTACACTGAAGAAAAATAAACGCAACCATTTCAAAAAGATTTTACTGAGTTAGTTCATTTAAGAAAATCAATCAATTGAAATAAATCCATTAGGTGCTAATCTATGGAATGAACATGATTGGGAATACCTAAATGCATCTGTTGGTCACATACACATCCCTACTTTTTTTTTTTTTAAGGTATCAGAAAACCAGTCAGTATCTGGTGTTTAATTTGCTTCATGCAGCACCACACGTCTCCTTCGCATAGAGTTGATCAGGCTGTTGATTATGGCCTGTGGAATGCTCTCCCATTCCTCTTGAATGGCTGTGCGAAGTTGCTGGATATTGGCGGGAACTGGAACACGCTGTCGTACACGTCAATCCAGAGCATCCCAGACTTGCTCAATCATGAGACATGTCTGGTGAGTATGCAGGCCATGGAAGAACTAGGACATTTTCAGCTTTCAGGAATTGTGTACAGATCCTTGCGACATGATGGTGTGCATTATCATACTGAAACATGAGGTGATTGCGGTGGATGAATGGCATGACAGTGGGCCTCTGGAGCTCGTTGCGGTATCGGAGTTCAAATTGCCATCGATAAAATGCAATTGTATTCCTTGTCCGTAGCTTATGCCTACCAATATTATTACCTCACCACTACGGGGCCCTCTGTTCACGACGTTGACATCAGCAAACCTCTTGTCCCCACATCTGCCTGGTGCAGTTGAAACCGGGTTTCACACTTCTTCAGCGTGCCATTGGCCATCGCAGGTGAGCATTTGCCCACTGAAGTTGGTTATGACTCTGAACTGCAGTCAGGTCAAGACCCTGGTGAGCATGCAAATGCGCTTCCCTGAGACGTTTCTGACAGTTTGTGCAGAAATTATTCACTTGTGCAAACCCACAGTCATCAGCTGTCCGGGTGGCTGGTGATAGACTATGCTGGAGGGTGAACAAGCCTGATGTGGAGGTCCTGGGTTGGCGTTGGTTACACATTGTCTGCGGTTGTGAGGCCGTTTGAACATACTGACAGAGAGAAATTAACATTCGATTCTCTGTCAACAGCTCTGGTGGACATTCCTGCAGTCAGCATACCAACTGCACGCTCCCTGAAAACTTGAGACATCTGTGGCATTGGGTTGTCTGAGACAACTGCACATTTTAGTGGCCTTTTATTGTCCCCAGCACATGGTGCACCTGTGTAATGATTATGCTGTTTAATCTGCTTCTTGATATGCCACACCTGTTAGGTGGATGGATTATCTTGGTAAAGGAAAAATGCTCTCTAAAAGGGATGTAAACCAATTAGCACAAAAATATGAGGGAGATAAGCTTTTTGCGCATATGGAAAATGTCTTATTTTATTTCAGCTCAAGAAACATATAAACCCAACCTGTAAAGTGTTGGTTCTATTTTTGGTTAGTATGGCTATGTTCTTATCAATTGTAGGGCTGTGGCCACGGAATTCTGCTAGCTTTTAATTGAAAGAATAAAATCGTCAATCACAAAATTCGCAGCTGGCACAATACAGCCACGCTGCTTCTCACCCGGCTCGTTGCCTAAGCGAACGGCGTCAGGCACTCCCACACAGCTAGCAAGCTAGAACTCGTCATAGAAACGGGGGTTACGACATTAATTTGGACCAATCCCTGACAACCCATGCCTCAGAACGTAGTTACAAAACTCTAATTTGGAATCTGCTACGTTTCATTTTCGTGTCGCAAAATATTTGAATGACAGAAGCAAAGGAAATAGTTTTACCTTATTTCAGTTAAAAGATGTTCGTGAAATTAACGGGCTGCATTTCCGCAGGACCCGACGGAGATCTTTGCTGCGCAGTCGGCATTTGTCATGCTGCGGGTGGGAGCAGGGATTCTTGAGACCACTTTGGGATAAGAAAATGTTTGTGAAATGGTCGTCTTTCTGCTTTGTATGCGTAATAAATATTGATTCGATAGCCTAATAATGGGCCGTGTGAGAATCTCTGGTAATTTAAAACCTATTTCCTAGGTTAATTTTGCGCATTTTGATATTGCATATCGGGTGCAAAATTGATGGGACCATGCCTGGCAAGTAAGCTGCCTCACATAAGCTTAAAATAAAATTGAGGGACTGCGGTTGGGTTAAGGACCAGTTATTGCGGTAGAGGGTGGGAGTCGGACAGAAAGCCAGCAGGTGCGGTATGAAAAGCTGCAGGTCCAGCGATAGCAGAATGAACAAATCAGTCCCACGCAGACCTCTACCGTGAAATATGCCATCATGACTTTCCCATACATTTTGGCAATACAATGTTGCACCAATCTTACTTTAGGTTGAAGAATACCCATCGCAAAGAGCAAATGAACACACAGATTTAGCGGATTTCACAAAAGGGGCTGGCCCTCAGATTTGAATGTTCTTAGCATGGCAGTTGATTTACGTTTGGGCTCACATCCTATAAATATCATAACATACAGTATTACGATTTTTAGACATGAGTAACAAGTGCCACATTTTTTCAGATTTATGTATTTTTTGGCGAACACATTGACATTTAGTGAAAACAGATTTGTTCACTGTTTTTTTGTAGAATTCTGCATAGCGTCCATTGTTTGTCGCGTCACCTAACACCCTACTTTTTTTTAAACAAAAACTTTTGTTGTTAATTTTGCTAAGCAATACAGACAGTCAACATAAGATCTGGTTAATGCCACAGACAGGAAAGATGGTCATGATGGCTGTATATGATAAGCATGTTTGTTCATTTCAGATAACTTCACCCCTACCCACTATCCTACCCATATGTTGAAAGTATAACACAGACATACCACCATGTAACTACACTGTCTTTAGGACCCCATAAGACAATGATAAACATTCAAAAGCCTGAAATGAGATGGTGCAGCTGATATGAAGGCATTGTGTGTTTTTTACGCTCCGTCTCTGAACTGGATTAAAGGCCCTGCCTGGTCCAGATGGGAAACTCCATGTTTGTTTTTCAGATTGTCTTGAGCTCTTGTGGGTGGGTGGATGTTATTGCACGTTATCGTCAACTGTCCTTCCTTTGTTGTCCTGCACAGATAGGCCTACATCTCACAGGCAAAGAGGGGGAAGTTTGTTTCTTAGCAATGTAGGCATACCACGATGCTACATTGGAGGATGGCATGTTGAGCAGGGGGGGATAAGAAATGTCAGAGTCGGAGTAAATTCCTTAACTTCTGTTATTGGGGTATGGCTTAGGGGTTAGTTGCACTTCAAGACAAGGCTGCGTGGAATGATATGATTCCTCTGTGTGAAGCATTCTGGGTGACAGACTTGTTTTCAGTTTGCGATGAGAGCACGGTACTGTGATTGTCTAACTTCCCATGTTTGGTCTGCTCATCATGATCACTGTTTTTGTTGGAATGCTTTTACTGGTTTCGAGCTAGCTATCTATCGGGATAAAAAGCTCTAAATAAGCTTTGTTGTACAATTAAGGGTAAAATACACTGCCTTTCAAACCGTCAGCAATCGTCTAATGAATTCGGGGCTTGTGAAATTATACCTAGGCTTTACATATAAGCCTTCTAATAATATTTTAATTATAAAGATTGTTTAACCTGCTTTTTGCAATATTCACTGATGTGGCTTTAAAATCTGTCTGAAAATGCCATTTTTGTTGTACATTTAACCTGAACCATTCAAAATGCACATTACTTTTTTTGTAGCAGACATTATAGAAAATTAACCCAGGTCTCCTAAACAATCTCATAAGCACAAGCCCGTGTGCCAGCTAATCTTTATATTTCAAGTTTAGCCAACTTGGATCTATGTGCTAGCTAACAACAATAGAACAGTTGAGTTGTTATGAGCACATCCTTCTGTCCGTCTCCAACTTTTTGAACAGCATGCTAGCCTCTTCACTTTGTTCAGATGCTGAAATCAAGTGGCCTACCTTATTTCTCAGAATGCGAACGAGTTGCCAATTCCATATAATTGTTTTATGCTTGTTGCACATTTATAAAACAGACTAGACAGCTAGCGACAAACTGAGCATGAATTTTACAGAATCAATTTTCATTGATACTCCTGTTTTAGTAGTCTGCTCTGTACGCAATTTGAGGAGTTGAGACAAAGGGTATCGTTAGAATGGTTAACTACTCCTCTATTACAGTAAAATAATGTCTTTCAGTGTCCATATGACCGATTTTCTGTTGGACCAAACCGAGTTAAAACCGCTTGTCAGAGAGAATGCACAGAATGGAGCAAAGGAGACCAGACCAAAAAGACAACATGAGAATATGCAGACATAAACACTAATTAAAAAATAAACGTATTTTGGGGATTCTTGCTATATAGGCATTTGGAATACCATGCAAAAACATACATTTTTAATTAATTTGATATATCGCCTAGCCCTACTTGAAAGCTTTATTTGTCACTCATGGCTGTAAAAGTATCCATTCAACATTCTCAAACACTATGGAAAGGTAATGAAAAGGTAAGATTGGAGACAACATGCTTATGACAGCATTGTCAGTAGTCATGTGCACTGTAGGGAACAGACAGGACAGTGACAGTAGGATGAGTTTCAGTTGTGAAGTTGAACCCAGTTCCAGTGTAGAACAGGAAGTGTACTTTGCAGCAGCTTCATGCCTGTAGTTGAGAATATGTTGGATAAAACTGGGTTGATGAGTTTAGTTGGAAATCCAAATCTACTGATAGGCTAGGCCTGCTGTCCAAAAGTATGATATAAGTTACGAGGGGGATCTCAGACACTGAGTGTGAAGCAGGCCTTAAAAGATGCTACACAGGATTTAAAAAATAATTTTAACATTGTAATTTCAGAAAATGTCCATAATATATCTGCAGTAATAGTGGAATGATTGTGTTTCAGTGTTACTTACCCGCCAGTGTTGTGATTGGCTGTGATATTTGCCAACTAATTTGGGCAAATTGGGAAAGCTGTTTTGACTAGAGGTCGACCGATTAATCGGAATAGCCGATTTAATTAGGGCCGATTTTCAAGTTTCCATAACAATCGGAAATTGGTATTTTTGGGTGCCTATTTTGCCAATTTTTTTTATTTTTATAAATACCTTTATTTAACTAGGCAAGTCAGTTAAGGACACATTCTTATTTTCAATGACGGCCTAGGAACGGTGGGTTAACTGCCTTGTTCAGGGACAGAACGACAGATTTTCACCTTGTCAGCTCGGGGGATCCAATCTTGCAACCTCACAGTTAACTAGTCGAAAGCAATAACCACCTGCCTCTCATTGCACTCCACAAGGAGTTACGCGACTGCAGTAGAAGCCAAGGTAAGTTGCTAGCTAGCATTAAACTTATCTTATAAAAAACAATCAATCAATCATAATAACTAGTTATAACTACACATGGTTGATGATATTACTAGTTTATCTAGCGTGTCCTGCGCTGCATATAATCGATGCAACACCGGGGGATGATTTAACAAGAGCATTTGCGAAAAAAGCACAATCGTTGTATGACAGTACCTAACCATAAACACCAATGCATTTCTTAAAATCAGTACACAGAAGTATATATTTTTAAACCTGCATATTTAGCTAAAATAAATCCAGGTTAGCAGGCAATATTAACCAGGTGAAATTGTGTCACTTCTCTTGCATTCATTGCACGCAGAGTCAGGGTATATGCAACAGTTTGGGCAGCCTGGCTCATTGCGAACTAATTTGCCAGAATTTTACGTAATTATGACAACATTGAAGGTTGTGCAATGTAACAAGAATATTTAGACTTAGAGATGCCACCCGTTAGATAAAATACCAAACGGTTTCGTATTTCACTGAAATAATAAACGTTTTGTTTTCGAAATTATAGTTTCCGGATTCGACCATATTAATGACCAAAGGCTCGTATTTCTGTGTGTTATGTTATAATTAAGTCTGATTTGATAGAGCAGTCTGACTGAGCGATGGTAGGCAGCAGCAGGCTCGTAAGCATTCATTCAAACAGCACTTTCGTGCGTTTTGCCAGCAGCTCTTTGCAAGCACAGCGCTGTTTATGACTTCAAGCCTATCAGCCTAATGGCTGGTGTAACCGATGTGAAATGGCTAGCTAGTTAGCGGGGTGCACGCTAATAACATTTCAAACGTCACTCGCTCTGAGACTTGGAGTAGTTATTCCCCTTGCTCTGCATGGGCCACGGCTTTTGTGGAGCGATGGGTAACGCTTCTTCGAGTGTGGCTGTTGTCGATGTGTTCCTGGTTCGAGCCCAGGTAGGGGCGAGGAGAGGGACGGAAGCTATACTGTTACACTGGCAATACTATAGTGCCTATAAGAACATCCAATAGTCAAAGGTATATGAAATACAAATGGTATAGAGAGAAATAGTCCTATAAATACTATATTAACTACAACCTAAAACCTCTTACCTTGGAATATTGAAGTCTCATGTTAAAAGGAACCACCAACTTTCATATGTTCTCATGTTCTGAGCAAGGAACTCAAACGTTAGCTTTTTTACATGGCACATATTGCACTTTTACTTCTCCAACACTTTGTTTTTGCATTATTTAAACCAAATTGAACATGTTTCATGATTTCTTTGAGGCTAAATGGATTTTTATTGATGTGTTATATTAAGTTAAAATAAGTGTTCATTCAGTATTGTTGTAATTGTCATTATTATAAATAAAAATCGTCCGATTAATCGGTATCGGCTTTTTTTGGTCCTCCAATAATCGGTATCGGCGTTGAAAAATCATAATCGGTCGACCTCTTGTTTTGACCTTGTCTGTGTTATCTAGTGGAAATTGGGTCAAGCACCAATGTAGAAATTGCTATGTAATTTCCTGGTTGCTCCAATTCTACACTGTTCGCTCAATTTCAGTTAGCTTAATCTGAGAAAACAAGCACTGAATAGTGTAGGGAATCCTTGCATCTAAATCGCTGTGAAATATATTTTCAATTACAAAAAATATAGTTTTCACAGCTGAAGCTGGTGGACAAAAACTGAAAGTAAAAGGCTCAAGCGTAAGTCTGCAATGTTAAGTGTAAATGGGATGCAGGGGCGGGGTTGTTTTGAATGCAGGCTAGTATTGCAATTAACCTAGGTTTGTGTGGGGAGCGGGATTGTGAGAAATTCTAGGTGTAGCATCATTAACCTGAACTGGGCAGAGAACAGAAAATGGTTACAATAAAGGACGGGGAAAGTATTAACTGAATTTGTATCACAAAGTGGGAGTGAAATGTAGGCTAAAGAATACTACACAGACATGAGTTAAAAATCAACTAGCTCCTGTTTCAGGTGGATCTATCCTATTTTATAATAGCCTATCTAATATGTTTAGTCTACATTGCCATGCTTCATGTGCTTATTATCTCTATAAGTGTTGAAATGTTACACTTAAGTGTTCCACTTAGAGAAACATGACGTGCGTAATGAGGGCAAGCAACAAGATTGTAGTCTTCAATTAAGATAGTGGCTAGTAGTGCCTCGATGTGACTCCCCACTGCCTCCCTCACACCACACCCGCACTGTTTACATTCATACCAACCATGTGGCCTATTGAAACTTCAGTAATCATTTAACACTAAGTGAGAGGACCAATCTCAAATTGCTTGGCATTCACATCAAAGTTTGTGTACACGTGTTCACCTCATCCAGGAGGGAGCATGTTAAATATATTTGAATGACAAATTACTCATCTCTTTATCTCTTCTCCTAACTAGAGTAGCGGTGCTCAGAGAGCTGGCATACTCAACAACTTCTTCAATTCTAGCCTGTTTTTGGTGCAGAGTAATACAAATCAAAAGCAAATGTTATTTGTCACATGCTTTGTAGACTAAAGGTGAAATGCTTACTTAAGGGTCATTTTCCAACAATGCAGAGTTTAAGATAAAATACAAATGGTGACAAGGAATAAATACACAATGACTAACAAATAAAAATAATTAGTAAAAACATCATGGCTATATACAGGGAGTACCAGTTCTGAGTCAATGTGCAGAGGTAATTGAGGTAGTGTACTATGTACTGTAGGTAGGGGTAAAGTGACTAGGCAACAGGATAGATAGACTGTAGCAGCAATGTATGTGGTGAAAGTGGGGGTGTGTGGTGTCAGTGTATGTGTGCGTGCATATGTAGTGTGTGTATTGGGGTGTCAGTGTAATACTTTGTGCAAAAGATCAGGTAGCTATTTAGCAGTCTTGTTTTAAAGTCTTATGGTTTGGGGGTAGAAGCTGTTCAGGGTCCTGTTGGTTCCAGACTTGGTGCACTGGTACCACCTGCCATGCTGTATCAGAGAGAACACTCTGGCTTGGGTGGCTGGAGTCTGACAATTTTGGGGTGATTTCCTCTTACACCTTCTGGTAGGCTTGGGCGGTATACCGGGTAAGGAAATAGCCATGTGAAGGTTTTTCTATATGTTTTAATATTTGTAGCTACTTTAAGTAAATACCTGCAGTCAACTTGTGCAATACGTTAGGAGATAAAGCAGACCACGTTCTTCATTTCACCTGTCACGTTACTTTACATTATGAAACGTATTGTAGTTCCCCAGACGTGTTTGTTTGTAAATGGCACAACCAGAAAACGCGGGATCAGTTGAGTCCAGCTATGTAGTGACAAGGGTTGTTGTGTTTTATACACTGCTCAAAAAAATAAAGGGGACACTAAAAACATTCTAGATCTGAATGAATGAAATATTCTTATTAAATACTTTTTTCTTTATATAGTCGAATGTGCTGACAACAAAATCACACAAAAATGATCAATGGAAATCAAATTTATCAACCCATGGAGGTCTGGATTTGGAGTCACACTCATAATTAAAGTGGAAAACCACACTACAGGCTGATCCAACTTTGATGTAATGTCCTTAAAACAAGTCAAAATGAGGCTCAGTAGTGTGTGGCCTCCACGTGCCTGTATGACCTCCCTACAACGCCTGGGCATGCTCCTGATGAGGTGGCGGATGGTCTCCTGAGGGATCTCCTCCCAGACCTGGACTAAAGCATCCGCCAACTCCTGGACAGTCTGTGGTGCAACGTGGCGTTGGTGGATGGAGCGAGACATGATGTCCCAGATGTGCTCAATTGGATTCAGGTCTGGGGAACGGGCGGGCCAGTCCATAGCATCAATGCCTTCCTCTTGCAGGAACTGCTGACACACTCCAGCCACATGAGGTCTGGCATTGTCTTGCATTAGGAGGAACCCAGGGCCAACCGCACCAGCAGATGGTCTCACAAGGGGTCTGAGGATCTCATCTCGGTACCTAATGGCAGTCAGGCTACCTCTGGCGAGCACATGGAGGGCTGTGCGGCCCCCCAAAGAAATGCCACCCCACACCATGACTGACCCACCGCCAAACCGGTCATGCTGGAGGATGTTGCAGGCAGCAGAACGTTCTCCACGGCGTCTCCAGACTCTGTCACGTCTGTCACATGTGCTCAGTGTGAACCTGCTTTCATCTGTGAAGAGCACAGGGCACCAGTGGCGAATTTGCCAATCTTGGTATTCTCTGGCAAATGCCAAACGTCCTGCACGGTGTTGGGCTGTAAGCACAACCCCCACCTGTGGACGTCGGGCCCTCATACCACCCTCATGGAGTCTGTTTCTGACCGTTTGAGCAGACACATGCACATTTGTGGCCTTGCACAAGGGCGGAGGTAGCGGTCCTGCTGCTGGGTTATTGCCCTCCTACGGCCTCCTCCATGTCTCCTGATGTGCTGGCCTGTCTCCTGGTAGTGCCTCCATGCTCTGGACACTACGCTGACAGACACAGCAAACCTTCTTGCCACAGCTCGCATTGATGTGCCATCCTGCATGAGCTGCACTACCTGAGCCACTTGTGTGGGTTGTAGACTCCGTCTCATGCTACCACTAGAGTGAAAGCACCGCCAGCATTCAAAAGTGACCAAAACATCAGCCAGGAAGCATAGGAACTGAGAAGTGGTCTGTGGTCACCACCTGCAGAACCACTCCTTTTTTGGGGGTGTCTTGCTAGTTGCCTATAATTTCTACCTGTTGTCTATTCCATTTGCACAACAGCATGTGAAATGTATTGTCAATCAGTGTTGCTTCCTAAGGGGACAGTTTGATTTCACAGAAGTGTGATTGACTTGGAGTTACATTGTGTTGTTTAGGTGTTCCCTTTATTTTTTTGAGCAGTGTATATTAAGTGTTTTTTTGCAGGGTGCTGTCTGCTGATGGAATGCTTGTTTGTGAATTCTCATGTGAGTGGGGAAGTGCAACTGAAGCACAAAATGAGTTTGATGCCAATCAGAAATTACAATAAGAAGCATTTTAGATCTGCGTTTACAAAATGCATCAAGATATTTCTGTAGCGTTTTAATATTTTATTTCCTGTGTAAAAAAACAAAATTCTGCATTTGTGACCCCTAAGTTTAACTTGCTAGTTACTTAATTAAATGGCTGAATTAGTAAGGGCATCAGATTGTTATCTTTCTGCCGTGTTTGAGACTTAACGCATCCAAAGGGCTTTGATCTGTACAGCTGCCACTGCAGCTTGATTTCCTTGGGATTTTTCTCTGCTCTGCTCCTCCCCCATCTTCTCGGAGCTGGGAGCTGAGCTGGCAGGGCTTTTGCCCTAAGAACTCCCAGACTCCACACAGTGTGTACACACTACTATTCTTCCTTCAGAAAAGCATGCTTTAAAACTTTGTCAATTTCCACAATCTCTCGTTCACATTCGCTTGTAAATGTCCAAACTCAACTAAAATGACATTCCGTAGCTCCTACCTATACATGTATTCCTTTGTTAGCTGGATTGCCTGTCTTTGAAATTTGTTTATTTTAGTTTGCACCTGTTAGCTTATTTAGCTAGCAGCCTAAATAGAAATTCGGTATTATTTGTGCTAATTTTGTTAGCATTCTGGTAAAAGATGCCCAATGGTCTTTGTTTTTTTGGTAACCCTTGTGTACTAAGCCGTTAATACCGTAAATCCCGACATGAGAGAAGGATGGTATGACGATGTAAAAATCTGGATACTGCCTAACCCTACCGCCTGGTAGTTACTATTAATAGCAATGTCGGCATTTGTCTAATAAAATACATTAACTGTCATTAAAGCTGCAATATATAACTTTTTGGGTGACCTGACCAAATTCACATAGAAATGTGAGTTATAGATGTCATTCTCATTGAAAGCAAGTCTAAGAAGCCGTAGATATGTTCTATGTGCGCTATTTCTATGCTTCCGGTTTAGTTTTGCCACTTTTAGTTTTGTACACAAACAGCTGAAAATACAATATTTGTATTTATTGACGATACATTTCACAGCGGTTTAGATGGTACAATTATCCTCTTCACTATGCATTGCTTTTTTTGTCACCAACTGAAATAAGAAAAACTTCGAATTTTAGCAACCAGGAAATGGCAGAGCGATTTCTACATATTACACCTTTTATATGTTTGTCAGCGCTTGTTGACTGTAGCCTCCTCTTGACTCTGTTTGTCCCAAATGGCCCCCTATTCCCTATTTAGTGCTCTACCTTTGACCAGGGCCCATAGTGCACTACATAGGCTATAGGGTGCTTTTTGGGAGTCATCTGTGGCTTTTTATATCTTCTCATGCCTCTGATGCCTGAGTGTGTAAATGGAGCCGACTCCCTCCTCTTCTATCAGGCCCGGTGAACTGTGGCTATGCCGAAATAGACCCATACAGAGAGCAGGATCAGTTTCCTTTCTGCTCTGATCTATTAGCCCTGGTAAAGACCAGGCCTGATGGATCTATTCTAGTGGAAACAGGATTCTCCTCTAGAGAGGGATACGGAAGGCACATTATGGCCAGGGTGGTTTCCTGGACACAGATTTGTCATAGTCCTGGACTAAAAAACATGCTAATTGGAGAATCTTAATTGAAATAACTTTTTAGTCCAGGACTAGGCTCATTCTGTGTCTGGGAAACCAGCCCTAAGGTTATACTGGTTATTAGAAAGGGTGACAAAAGGGTTGGTACCAATTAGAGGTGTCAGTTATTGTAGGCCTACGTGTTGTGGGTGTTTGTTACTGATTTGAGATTGACTGGAAGACTCACGAGTGCAAATTAATGTAGTCTTAGAGATGTCTGTTTAGGGGCAAGGTTGTAGGGGATTACATATTTGTCCTTTAATCACATATAACAACACTATCTCTTATTAGTCTAGGTTTGGGATGGCCCATATGGGGTTTCTCCTTCCATGAGTTTATTTACACATTTCTCCATGTGTTAATATTAATTTGTTCATTCTCTTCCTAGGCCTGGTGAACCAATCTTCCCCAAAGAAGCCTCGGAGCCGGAATATCTTCAAAGCGCTTTTCTGTTGCCTCCGAGCACAGGATGCCCCTCAGCCTCCACCCCCTGCCCAGGATACTCTACTCCCTCCTGAGGACAATGGGACGATCGACAAGGTAACACAACCGCCAGTCAGCTAGCCACTCCAGTGGTTCAGAGCTGCATTCCATGTGGCAGGGTTAGACCAGCACTGTTGCTGATTCTACATTAGCATTGAAACCATGACCTGCAATGGGGAAATCAAGTAGTAAAGTGGCTGTAGATAATTCCTTTAAAATTATGAATAGAATGACAGTAAAACAGTTACGCAATGTGTTTGCTGAGTAGTTAGCTGAAATTCACTATGATTGTGTTTATTTTCCACTTTGATGGAGAACTATCTTTTTATATAGTAATATTCACTGAACAAAAATATAAATTAGGGATACAAATGACTAACAGACCCTCATTAAGCGGTCAACAAACAGTTACATTTAATTAAACAGTTAAATGACCCGACCGACAGAGAACACTATTAGAGATCTGTATATAATGACAAGATGCTTATGTTTCCGCCCTAACAACGGGAGTCGGCCCAAGGTGGGAAGGCAGGCGACAAGTTTAGGCACAAAATAAGCCCATAGAAACGTATTAAGCTTATTTTGGACAGATTTCAGCAAAAGTAAAATATCTCGTTTTGCCTCTTCCTCGCTGATACTATGCATACATACATGTACCGGACATTTTTCATTAAGAGTTTAATTCTCAGGGATATAATCCCATTAACGGAATCGGTTTGACAACATCTGGTGAAATGGCAGAGCGTCAAATTCAAATTAAATTACTATAAATATTTAACTTTCATGAAATCACACATGCAATATATCAAATTAAAGCTACACTTGTTGTTAATCCAGCCAATGTGTCAGATTTCAAAAAGGCTTTACGATGAAAGCAAACCATGCTATTATCTGAGGACAGCACCCCATCAAACAAACACAGACAATCATAATTCAACCCACCAGGCGCGACACGAAACTCAGAAATAACAATATAATTCATGCCTTACCTTTGACGAGCTTCTTCTGTTGGCACTGCAATATGTCCCATAAACATCACAAATTGTCCTTTTGTTCGATTAATTCCGTCGATTATATATCCAAAATGTCCATTTATTTGGCGCGTTTGATCCAGAAAAACACTGGTTCCAACTCGCGCAACATGACTACAAAATATCTAATAAGTTACCTGTAATCTTTGTCCAAACATTTCAAACAACTTTCCTAATACAACTTTAGGTATTTTTTTTAACGTAAATAATCAATAAAATATAAGAATGGATAAACTGCGTTCAACAACTGCGTTCAACAGCAGATAAAAACAAAATGGATCGAGCTTTCAGGTCACGCGCCCCTAACAAACAGTACACTTCACTCGACACTCGTTCTGAACTGCTCTACTTCTTCATTACACAAAGGAAAAACATCTAGTGGAAGCGATAGGAACTTGAAAAGAGAGTGACTTCAAAAAAACTGCATGTTTTTTTGTTTGTATTGTTTGTATTATCTTTTACCAGATCTAATGTGTTATATTCTCCTACACTAATTGCACATGGTATCAAGCATATGCATATCCCTGCGTCAGGTCCTGAGCTACAGGCAGTTACATTTGGGTATGTCATTTTAAGCAAAAATTTAAAAAAGGGGTGATCCCTTAACACATGGCAGAGTTTGATCTGTTAGCCTAAGTCTAAATTGCTCACATTTAAGTGCCCATTCACCAACATGCTAACTAAAACAGTGTCATCAATATACTGTGGATCTGTGAAGTGTGGTGGTAAACCTGCCTTTCAACTACGAGAAAACGCTTGCATTTGAATAATTAAATTGTCTTTATCGCCAACGTCTATCTTGGCCCAATTAAATCCATAATACTTTGAACTGGGGATTGAGTAAATTATTGTGATGTTCATGAGCAGTCAGACATCTTAACATGGTGTGGGGACATGAGTAATTAAGCCAAGTGGAACTGTAATTCAGAGAATCAAAGATATTAATCTGCAGGGTAATGACGACATGGGACATGTCCCAAATGGCATCCTATTCTCAATATAGTGCACTACTTTTGACTAGAGCCATATGGGCCCTGGTCTAAACTAGTGTACTATATCAAGAATATGGTGCAATTGGGCACACAGCCATGCTTAACCAAATACTAGTGTTGTACCGTATAAATCAGGTCAGCTCTACTCTAGCCGGTTAATTACATTAATAGATCCATCATGAATCAGAGTCATATTAGGCCCCATTAGCCATCTGTCTTGTAATTACATGGTGCGTCTAGACTACTGAACAACGTGAGTGCAGATTTAAGAAGACAGCAGCATACAATCTGAGGCGACAAGAATGTAAAAGATAAAGTCAAATTTATCAGTCAGGGAGAAGTTATATAAATCTCCATCCAGCCTTTATACTCTATTTACTCCGATTTATCTCAAATGACTTACCTCAAATCAAAACTTTTAATGGGACATGCCACTTAAGACCAATTCTGATATAAAATGACATTACTAGCCACAACCTCTTGGACAGAAGTTGGTCTACTACACTAATGCTAGGTCTTTCTATAAAGTACTCTGTGTACTCAGCCAGCCTAACTTACTTTTAGGAAGTCTGTCCAGTGTTTGCAGCTGTCTAGGTTGAAGATAAAAAGGTTAAGAGAAAGTAATAATTCCATGCAAAAGTGTTCGAAAATAAACAACTTTATTGGACCAGCGCTGGAGAAGAAAAAAATATATACACATATACATACGCTGTTGCCAGAGAATTGAATGTTAATTTCTCTACCATAAGCCGCCTCCAGCGTCATTTTAGAGAATTTGGCAGTACTTCCAACCGATCTCACAACCGCAGACCAAGTGTATGGCGTCGTGTTGGCGAATGGTTTGTTGATGTCAACTTTGTGAACACAGTGCCCCATGGTAGCGTTATGGTATGGGCAGGCAAAAGCTACGGACAATGAACACTATTGCATTTATTCGATGGCAATTTGAATGCACCATGACGAAATCCTGAGGCCCATTGTTGTGCCATTCATCCGCCACCATCACCTCATGTTTCAGCATGATCATGCTGGACACAATTCCTGGAAGCTGAAAATGTCCCAGTTCTTCCATGGCCTGCATACTCACCAGACATGTCACCCATTGAGCATGTTTGGGATGCTCAGAATCAACGTGCACAACGTGTGTTCCAGTTCCCTACCAATATCCAGCAACTTCACAACAGCAATTGAGGAGGAGTGGGAAAACATTCCACAGGCCACAATCAACAGCCTGATCAACTCTATGCGAAGGAGATGGGTCTCGCTGCATGAGGCAAATGGTGGTCACACCAGATACTGACTGGTTTTCTGATCCACACCCTTACTTTTTTTTAAAGGTATTTGTGACCAACAGATTCATATCTGTATTCCCAGTCATGTGAAATCCATAGATTAGGGCCTTATTAATTTATTTCCATTGACTGAATTCCTTATGAACTGTAACTCAGTAAACTATTTTTAATTGTTGCATGTTGCATTTAAATATTTTTGTTTAGTATAGTTCATGCATATTCATCTCCAGCACTACCCCATCATCATATGACAATTGTGCGTTTCTATGTTTTGTAGTAAGAAAGAGAGGAAGATAATTGTTTCAATGACATCATCTGTGATTTTAATCAATTACGAGTAGGCATTGCTTACTAATTGGTTGTTGTCATTGGAAACACTTATCTTCCTCACTTTCTTACTACAAAAATAGAAACATGCCATTTTCACAAGTTGGGGTGGTACTGGAGATGATGAATATGAAGTAGAGAAATTGTGAAATTTCCCTTTAACTGTCTTTTTCATCTCTCTGTTTAGCTTGATCTACTTCAAAACCTTCGCTACCAGTTTCATCAAGTACGTAAAGGACAATATCACTGGTTTTTGTGGGAGTAGAGACAATGGGCTTAGATTAAACTGTCACATTTGGTATGATGCAATGTATTGTAACTGATATTTCTGTGTTTTGATCAATTTTCTTCAGACATGTTACAGTTAAGCTATTGTATTTGGGGTGGAAAAGGAAGTTAATTCACTTTTACAGGACAGTGTGCATTGTGCAATAGGATACGTGTCTGAAATTGTAATGTGTATGGGCTAATTATATACACTAGGACCAAATACATGAACATATTTAGATGACCCATTTGTTACTGTAGATAGGTCATTGGTTATTATTCTGGAACTCACATTGAACCCGTCATTCTCAAACTAAAAGGTTTTCCTAACTGGAAAAATGTGATTCCTGTATAGAATCGCACCAGAGGTTCCAGGTCAATAGATGATCGATTCCCTCTGGAATATTTCATTCAAGATGCAATATGCAGAAATCACGCTGCCATTTCCTGGTTGATAAAATTAGAATAGTTTGCTTAATTTCAGTTTATGTGACTAAACAAGCAGTCATTGTGTAGAGAATCATTGTACCATCTAAACTGCTGTGAACTATATTTTCCATAACCAAAAATATTGTATTTTCAGCTGTTTGAAGCTGGTGTACAAAACCGAAAGTAAATGATGCAAAAACAAAACTTAAGGGAAGCATAGAAATAGCGCACATACTACAGATCTACCACTTCTTAGACATGCTTTCAATGAGAATGACAGACCTTTCTATGTGAATTTGGTCAGGTCTCCCAAAAAAGTTCTGAATTGCAGCTTTAAGTGTGGGGTGTGTCATCTTTCATTTAAATTGTAGGGGAAAAGTCACTCTACCCACCTCTATCCTGCCTCTACCCACCTCTATCCTGCCTCTACCCACCTCTATCCTGCCTCTACCCACCTCTATCCTGCCTCTACCCTCTATCCTGCCTCTACCCACCTCTATCCTGCCTCTACCCTCCTCTATCCTGCCTCTACCCACATCTATCCTACCTCTACCCATCTCTACCCTGCCTCTACCCACCTCTACCCTCCTCTATCCTGCCTCTACCCACATCTATCCTACCTCTACCCTCCTCTATCCTGCCTCTACCCACATCTATCCTACCTCTACCCATCTCTACCCTGCCTCTACCCACCTCTACCCTCCTCTATCCTGCCTCTACCCACATCTATCCTACCTCTACCCATCTCTACCCTGCCTCTACCCACTTCTACCCTCCTCTATCCTGCCTCTACCCACATCTATCCTACCTCTACCCATCTCTACCCTGCCTCTACCCTCCTCCTCTAATCATTTACTCTTTTATCCTTTTAATCATCCTCTCTCCTCTACTCCTCTACTCTTCTACCCTCCTCTACTCCTTTAATCTTCTACCCTCCTCTACTCATCTACACACCCTCTACTCCTATACTCTTCTATCCTCCTCTACTCATCCTATACTCTTCTACCCTCTAATCTTCTACCCTCGTCTACTCCCCTAATCTTCTATCCTCCTCTACTCATCCTCTACGCCTCTTCTATTCTTCTACCCTCCTCTTCTAACTGTCCTCCTCTACTACTTTACTCCTCCACCCTCCTCCTCTACTACTCCTTTATCCTCTACTCTCTTCCTACCCTTCCCCTGTTCCGCTCCTCTCAGGTTCCAGGGACAAGTCTACTGCCCGAGGTAACCCCTCAGGATGAGGGCAAGATCTGTGTGGTCATTGACCTGGATGAGACATTGGTGCACAGCTCCTTCAAGGTAATATACATACACTGTTAATAAGAAACAGGGCTATTGGAAAACATAGTTTGACCTATTATCTCACCACATATCAAGAATTCGAAGACATCTTGTTTTGATCCTATGCAGGCCAGGGCAGTTGATTATATATAATAGCATGATCCATAGCTCTTACTTTACTCATTTGCAACAACAAGCTGTAATCGTTTGATCGGCTAGTCCTCTTTGTTTGTGTCCCGTCTGACTTCTATATCCCACTATTAGACTGTAAGTGTTAATGGACAGCTGTTAGCTGGATCAGGTAGCTCTTTACACTGGCTGTGAAACGGGAGCTGCTGATGCTGTTAACACATTCAATCAACAAATCAATGGTCACTGGCAGACAAATCAGTGTCGTCCATGTTTCTCATAACAAGGCATGATTTGGATTGTGGGAGTGTTAGTTGAGAGGGTTGGAGTGTTAGTTGAGAGGGTTGGAGTGTTAGTTGAGAGGGTTGGAGTGTTAGTTGAGAGGGTTGGAGTGTTAGTTGAGAGGGTTGGAGTGTTAGTTGAGAGGGTTGGAGTGTTAGTTGGGAGGGTTGGAGTGTTAGTTGGGAGGGTTGGAGTGTTAGTTGGGAGGGTTGGAGTGTTAGTTGGGAGGGTTGGAGTGTTAGTTGGGAGGGTTGGAGTGTTAGTTGGGAGGGTTGGAGTGTTAGTTGGGAGGGTTGGAGTGTTAGTTGGGAGGGTTGGGAGGGTTAGCTGAGAGGGTTAGCTGAGAGGGTTAGCTGAGAGGGTTAGCTGAGAGGGTGGGAGGGTTAGCTGAGAGGGTGGGAGGGTTAGCTGAGAGGGTGGGAGGGTTAGTTGAGAGGGTGGGAGGGTTAGTTTTTTCCTCATTTAAAACTTTGCTATGCTTTTAGATGCATCTCTTAATCAGAATATCTAACTTTTTTTGTTAATCTATACGTTTGTCTTTTGCGTGTGTCACTGCAACTGATTATATTTTATCTGAAAACTGATGATAAACGGTTGTCTTCTCCTCTAATGTTGTAGCCCATCAGTAATGCTGACTTCATTGTACCTGTGGAGATTGAAGGAACAACACACCAGGTAACTGACAATGGCATTTAGATCAACACACGTGTGTGTATGTATGTATGTACAGTGGGGCAAAAAAGTAGTTAGTCAGCGACCAATTGTGCAAGTTCTCCCACTTAAAAAGATGAGGCCTGTAATTTTCATCATAGGTGCACTTCAACTATGACAGACAAAATGAGAAAAAAAATCCAGAAAATCACATTGTAGGATTTTTTATGAATTTATTTGCAAGTTATTGTGGAAAATAAGTATTTGGTCAATAACAAAAGTTTATCTCACTACTTTATTATATACCCTTTGTCGGCAATGACAGAGGTCAAACTGTAAGTTTCTGTAAGTCTTCACAAGGTTTTCACACACTGTTGCTGGTATTTTGGCCCATTCCTCCATGCAGATCTCCTCTAGAGCAGTGATGTTTTGGGGCTGTTGCTGGGCAACACAGACTTTCAACTCCCTCCAAAGATTTTCTATGGGGTTGAGATCTGGAGACTGGCTAGGCCACTCCAGGACCTTGAAATGCTTCTTATGAAGCCACTCCTTGCCCGGGCGGTGTGTTTTGGGATCATTGTCATGCTGCAAGACCCAGCCACGTTTCATCTTCAAAGCCCTTGCTGATGGAAGGAGGTTTTCACTCAAAATCTCACGATACATGGCCCTATTCATTCTTTCCTTTACACGGATCAGTCGTCCTGGTCCCTTTGCAGAAAAACAGCCCCAAAGCATGATGTTTCCACCCCCATGCTTCACAGTAGGTATGGTGTTCTTTGGATGCAACTCAGCATTCTTTGTCCTCCAAACACGACGAGTTGAGTTTTTACCAGAAAGTTCTATTTTGGTTTCATCTGACCATATGACATTCTCCCAATCTTCTTCTGGATCATCCAAATGCTCTCTAGCAAACTTCAGACGGGCCTGGACATGTACTGGCTTAAGCAGGGGGACACGTCTGGTACTGCAGGATTTGAGTCCCTGGCGGCGTAGTGTGTTACTGATGGTAGGCTTTTTGCTCACCGTTCTTGTGATCATTTTGACCCCACGGGCTGAGATCTTGCGTGGAGCCCCAGATCGAGGGAGATTATCAGTGGTCTTGTATGTCTTCCATTTCCTAATATTTGCTCCCACAGTTGATTTCTTCAAACCAAGCTGCTTACCTATTGCAGATTCAGTCTTCCCAGCCTGGTGCAGGTCTACAATTTTGTTTCTGGTGTCCTTTGACAGCTCTTTGGTCTTGGCCATAGTGGAGTTTGGAGTGTGACTGTTTGAGGTTGTGGACAGGTGTCTTTTATACTGATAACAAGTTCAAACAGGTGCCATTAATACAGGTAACGAGTGGAGGACAGAGGAGCCTCTTAAAAAAGAAGTTACAGGTCTGTGAGAGCCAGAAATCTTGCTTGTTTGTAGGTGACCAAATACTTATTTTCAACCATAATTTGCTAATAAATTCATTAAAAATCCTACAATGTGATTTTCTGGAAGAAGAAAAAATCTCATTTTGTCTGTCATAGTGTACCTATGATGAAAATTACAGGCCTCGTCTTTTTAAGTGGGAGAACTTGCACAATTGATGGCTGACTAAATACTTTTTTGCCCCACTGTAACTCTCATGAACTTATTCTCTGCAGCAGAGGTAACTCTGGGTCTTCCTTTCGTGTGACGGTCCTTATGAGAGCCAGTTTCATCATAGCGCTTGATGGTTTTTGCGACTGCACTTTCAAAGTTCTTGAAATTTTCCGTGTTGACTGACCTTTGGTCTTTTACAAAATAGGGCTATCTTCTGTATGCCACCCCTACCTTGTAGCAACACAACTGGCTCAAACGCATTAAGAAGGACAGAAATTCCACCAATTAATAAGGCACTCCTGTTAATTGAAATGCATTCCACCTCTTGAAGCTGGTTCAGAGAATGCCAAGAGAGTGCAAAGCTGTCAAGGCAAACGGTGGCTACTTTGAAGAATTTGTTTAACACTTTTTTGCTTACTACATGATTACATGTTATTTTATAGTTTTGATGTCTTCACTATTATTCTACAAAGTAAAAATAGTAAAAATAAAGAAAAACCCTTAAATGAATAGGTGCCCAAACATTGTGTGTGTACACACTACTGTTCAAAAGTTTGGGGTCACTTAGAAATGTCCTTGTTTTTGAAAGAAAAGCACATTTGTCCATTAAAATAACTTCAAATTGATCAGAAATACAGTGTAGACATTGTAAATGACTATTGTAGCTGGAAACAGCAGATATTTTTTTTTTCATGGAATATCTACATAGTCGTACAGAGGCCCATTATCAGCAACCATCAGTCCTGTGTTCCAATGGAGGACAATGAAGAGTCGACTCCGGGATGCTGGCCTTCTAGGCAGAGTTGCAAAGAAAAAGCCATATCTCAGACTGGCCAATAAAAATAAAAGATTAAGATGGGCAAAATAACACAGACACTGGACTGAGGAACTCTGCCTAGAAGGCCAGCATCCCGGAGTCATCTCTTCACTGTTTACGTTGAGACTGGTGTTACTATTTAATGAAGCTGCCAGTTGAGGGCTTGTGAGGCATCTGTTTCTCAAACTAGACACTCTAATGTACTTTTCCTCTTGCTCTGTTGTGCACAGGGGCCTCCCACTCCTCTTTCTATTCTGGTTAGAGCCAGTTTGCGCTGTTCTGTGAAGGGAGTAGTACCCAGCGTTGTACGGGATCTTCAGTTTCTTGGCAATTTCTCGCATTGAATTGCCTTCATTTCTCAGAACAAGAATAGATTGACGATTTTCAGAAGAAAATTTGGACCCTGTAGTCAAACCATCAAATGCTGATGCTCCAGATTCTCAACTAGTCTAAAGAAGGCCCATTTTATTTTTTCTTTAATCAGCACAACAGTTTTCATAATTTCAAAAGAGTTTTCTAATGTTCAATTAGCCTTCTAAAATGATAAATTTGGATTAGCTAACACAACATGCCATTGGAACACAGGAGTGATTGTTGCTGATCTGTACGCCTATGTAGATATTCCATATAAAAAGTCCCGTTTGAAAATAGTCATTTTCAACATTAACAATGTCTACACAGTATTTCCAATCAATTTGATGTTATTTTAATGGACAAAACAATAGCTTTTCTTTCAAAAACAAGGACATTGCTAAGGGACTCCCTGTTGTTATTTTTATACTTTGCAGCCCATTGGAGTAGCGCTACTGCTTCTTAAATGTAGCACTTAAAAATAAATAAAAAAATACATGAAATCTAAAGTCATGTGTAAATGGAACATTTGTTGTATAAATGTGTTCTCTTCCATGGTCAAGATGAATATACTAGATTTTGAAGCTGTATAGTACAGTTAAGCCAAGGGTCAGTGAGGCCTCCCTCTCCCCACTCCGACCTCCTCATCCTGGGACACTGGCCACAGCTCCCTGGCCTCAGCCTGGTTCAAGTAATCCAGGATAGGCTGGTTCTCACCAGCACGGCCTATTCTCGATTACTTGTTTCAGGAGGCGGCTGAACTCTTCCAACATGACCCTCTGGGACAACCACACATACTGGCGCGCTTTCCCTAACCCACAGACGGAATGAGAAGGAAAGAACAGGCAGACCAAACCGGGAGGCAGGCCTCATTTCTAACCCTTATTTTAACATTCATGTTCAGTTATGTTTTTTATGTTCACATTCTATTATTTTCAGAAATGTTGAACCAGGTTGTTGAGTGGATGAAAGATGGATTCACTTGTGCTCACCAGCCTCTGTTCCCCCCCCCCCCCCCCCCCCTTTTCAATTATCCAAAACATTAGCCTTGCTAAGCCAGGTGAGTAGACTTATCACCAGCCAGTAAATAAGGTTGATCAGATTTGAAGATCAATAGATACTGTGGTCCTTAGGGACTGGAGGTGTGTGTGTGTGTGTGTGTGTGTAGTTGCTTCAGTCAGTTAGTACATAGACTAGTGTTCATAGATGGTCGCTGTTAGATAGCTGTACTTGATTCTCCTAGCCAGATGCTTATAGCCGTGCTGTGATGTGTCCCAGGTTTACGTCCTGAAGAGGCCACATGTAGACCAGTTCCTCCAGAGGATGGGAGAGCTGTTTGAGTGTGTTCTCTTCACTGCAAGTCTTGCGAAGGTAACATTGCTTTTACTGTTGATTTAGAGAATTAACTGGTATTTATTCAATTTGCTCCCCCTGGTGGTGGTGATATGCCTGTTAGAAAAAGTAGCAATTCCAGCTATGTTCAGTCGTCTACCATCCAACATACCACTCTCCCCTTAGACACTACTCTCTGTCTTACATCTGTACCTGGCCCTCTCTACCTTTCTGTTTCTATCTTTATGGCCTGTCCTCTTTCTCTTCTCTCTCCTTCCTCCGTTTCCCTGCAGTATGCAGACCCAGTGACAGACCTGCTGGATCAGTGTGGTGTGTTCGGGACGCGTCTCTTTCGGGAGTCCTGTGTGTTCCACCAGGGCTGCTACGTCAAGGACCTGAGCCGCCTGGGCCGCCAGCTCAACAAGACCCTTATCCTGGACAACTCCCCCGCCTCCTACATCTTCCA
The DNA here is from genome assembly GCF_057628025.1 of Oncorhynchus mykiss. NCBI lineage: Eukaryota > Metazoa > Chordata > Actinopteri > Salmoniformes > Salmonidae > Oncorhynchus > Oncorhynchus mykiss. Next base: position 59,030,089 of record NC_143028.1, on the reverse strand, counting down.
TCCTGAGAATGCTGTGAGTGTTGCTGCCTAGCCCAATCTTTCACTGAGCTTTACTCCAAAGGACTTACTGGCCTGTCCCAATGTTGAAT